>NC_056726.1:1887983093-1888000593 GCF_019279795.1 Protopterus annectens
TCTTGTACCTGTACTGCATCCAAACCAAAGGCTGTGTGTGTTGTACCCAGCCATGTCATGTGCACCACCCACTACACTTACTGGTGTCCACTGTTGATGGCCTGCTGACACCACTACACCCATCAGCCTTGTGGCACATGGACAAACACAACACAATCAGAATAGATAATGGTGACAACAATACAACCTTGTTAATTACAGCTATGATGCATCATGGCTGCACAGCTATACCTTCCAAGATATTAGCATTTCACTTTACTGTTGACAACATGCTACACAGCATTCTATTGCTACACTGTTGTACAGTCACCCTGTGCATCACCACCATGTTAACCTGTCCCTGCATCGATGTTACAGATGTCAGGAAGTGGCACAGGTATCATCATATGCACAGGGTGTGTTGTTGGTTTACCAGAGGCCTAGGCTGAGCCATACAATTGACAACATGTGGGTTTGTGTGTGTGTGTGTGTGTGTGTGTGTGTGTGTGTGTGTGTGTGTGTGTGTGAGGGGGCTGAGTACTGTTATAGGCCAATGTTGTTGATGTGTGTGCAGATATGTGGTTGCCCTAGGTTTGTTGTTTATGTGTGTGTCTGCATGCACACAGTTCCACCATGTGGCTGCCCTATACAGTGATTTGTGAGACAGCTGCAGACTGTACCTGGCAGGGTTTGCAGTTCACCGTCTCTGGCAATGGACATGGGACCTGTGCCTGGCAGGGGTGTTACAGGCATTATCAGGTTCAAAGCCAGATCGGGTACTGTCCCCCAAGGTTAACAGACATCCACTGGATCCAGGTCCCTCCTGGGACTGGCCAAGGCCACGTGCATGTGGTCTGCTATGATGGTGTGTGGACAGCATCCCCCCACAGTGCTGAGGCTGGTACTGCCACTATGGAAGTGGCTGAGACTGGTGGGACGTCCACAGTGACCTCCAGCTGCTAGTGTTGCTGGCATACATCCACATGGCCGTCGCAACCATCCCGCCCTGTCCTGATGCATGGACATGACATTGTGGATGAGATCCAATGTCTCACCTCATCGTCTATCCATGATCTTGGTGTAATTACAAGTGGCACCTGCTAGGTCATGGATGCTGTAATTTACAGAGGTGTGATGAGCCCTCTGTGACCTTAGACCCTGTCTGGTGTACCATCCCATTCGTGCCTGTGCCTCTTTGACAGCCTGGAACATGTGTGTGGTTGATATAGATGTGGCACGTCTGCCAGGGGATGATGACCAGCAGTGCTCCAACAAGCACTCCTGAAAATCTGTCTATGTTGTACCCTACCAGATATCTGGCTATGGCTGCTGTGTCCTGACACACGTGCCATAGATACCACACTGTCCTGGCCAATGGTCACCGTAGACTGTTCCTCAGCTAAAGCCAACGGTGATGAGGTATGTAGAGACAGTGTGACTGTGTGCGTGGATGGGGTGAACACTTGTGGGATGTCAATTGGTGGCCCAGCGGCAGTCCCTGTCAACCCTACCTGTGCCTCAACACACCTATCTTCATGGTCACTGTCTGTATCAGTGGCATCAGATTCACCTCGCCACCTGTGAGGAGAAAACAGGGAACAGACTGTAAGACCTGTACATCACTGCTGAACAGTACACACACACACACACACACACACACACACACACACACACACACACACACACACACACAGACATGTGCAGACATGGCCACACACACAGACATACACACATGCAGTTGACATACATGGCAATTCATACACTCCAACAGACAGCACCTACAGTTCTGGGGCCTACATAAGCCTAGCCACAGGGGTTCCCAGCCATGCACCACATAATAATGTTATTCCCCTGTGCCCCTGTCAGTCTGTGGCACAGACATACTACCCAGGGTTAATTCCCCATTTCCTATCCAGTTGTCAAGTGTTTTTGTAAAGGGTGCCAATGAGTAGCATTGCCTGACATGAATGGGTAGTCCATTCCAGAGTGTGGGAATTCCCCAGGACAGGGTGCTATCCCTCCAGTATGTTCTGTGTA
The DNA here is from genome assembly GCF_019279795.1 of Protopterus annectens. Lineage (NCBI taxonomy): Eukaryota > Metazoa > Chordata > Ceratodontiformes > Protopteridae > Protopterus > Protopterus annectens. The sequence continues at coordinate 1,887,985,110 of NC_056726.1, forward strand.
ATGTGTTGATGAGGTTTAGGACCCTGGAGTGTGTGTTTGCAGAGGGAGTGGGATTTCTTTCTGTGTAGCATGTTCAACTGCTCTGTGTATGACATAGCTGTGTATGTTAGGCAGATGTCAGCTGTGCCAGGGCAATGTGCACTGGAGTGTAGCCACAGTTGTTTGAGATGGTCTGTGTATTGCATGTGTTTGAGGCTGGTAATCCCATTAGTGAGGTGTGTGCTCTGCCAGTGAACATGTACAGCATGCATTATGGGTAGGTGTGTTAGATGTGTACATGGCCTACACCTTAGCTATGACATGCACAGTGAATTGCCAAGCATAACCTTAAACCATACTCACTGGCATCCAGACACTGCCTTGTTGGTATCTCAGAGGTACCTACATTAAGATGATACAGAGTTGATGTCAGTGGTCACAGCTGTGGCATTGCTACAGGGTGGGTGCAATATTACAGTAAAACAGCAGCTGAAGTCCACAGTACTACAAATTATGCATAACTGCTTATCAGTACTACACAGCAACATACTCCACATCTCACATATGCATGATCTACCTATACAGATGTATGCGCAACAGAGGTCTACTTATATGCCCAGGAACCTTACCTGCATGCTCCATGTCTGGTGTGTGGGTAGCACCTACCTCCATGACTGTATATGTCTGTAGCTCTTGTGGGCGGGCAGGTGCTACCAGGCTCATGGACAGCTCCTCCACTCTGGTGAGGGAGGATAGATGTTATGGATGCCCAGTTGCAAGGTGGTCACGCCACACAGCAGCGGCATGGCGACGTACATGGTGTAGCAAGTCACTACAATGATGGCAGACCTGCTCATTCATACGGCTGTGCATCCCCATCTCATTCACCCTGCCGACTACATCATTCCACGTGGCTGTCCACTCATGCTGGTCCTGGCTTGTCCTTGAGAACAGCAGCTGGTCATTCTGGATGATGATGGTGAGTATTATGTCATCCTCAGTGGCACTGTAGGTGGGATTCCTTGGGTGCACCATACTCCCTGAAAGACATAAAGATGGAGATATGTCTGAGCAACTCATATGGCATGTTTACCATAATACAATACACATATCAGTCTCCCGCCACCATATCAGCTCCAACTTAATGTTCACACAATGCAAGTGGTATGTCTCTGGTATATCTACCATTGGGACATATATTGTATTGTACAACACTTTCTGCTATGTGTTTATAGACATGCTCCCTGTGGGGACACTAGAGTTGCTGGGTGTTACAGAGTATTTCACCTGCATGCCATTATGATTGCCACTATGTTTCCACATATGCATGTGGTATGCTTGCTATGTGATTGCTACACATCTGCCATTCTGTGTTATTGGGGATATCTATGCATGCTGTTGGACATGTTCTGGGATTGTGTGGACTATTATAACCCACATATGTTCCATGACAGTTACACAGCAGTTGTTTATGGGTTATTTGCCAGGGAGAACACCACTCCAACCTAATGAGCACATTAATAGTCCACATTACATCCATGACCCACCATGGAACCTCATTATCTACTGTTTCTGCACTACCTTCATGTGGAACCACCTCAGTGGATGGTGCCCCCCCCCATGGAGCACACACAGACATATGTCTTTCACCCAGTTAGGTCCAGAGTCTAGTGCATAGGGAGCTCCACAGAGACATGGGATATGTGTTATATCACCTGGAGGCATGCAGTACACATACTCAAGATTCAACATGCATGTTCCTCCTGCTCAGCCCACAGCCCAGGCACCTTTATGACCATGTAGATGCTGTCTGACTGTCCATGGGTGAGCACCATGTTCCCTTTATTCCCATATGGGGGCTCAATGGCCTCCACATTCCAAATGGAACTACACATCCACAGTGTTTAACCAGCACATGTGTCATATACCAGCCCTGTATGCTGTCTTGTTTGTCACCCAACTAAACCTACATGCCAATATGTGCCTAATACCTTTCACCAACATATATATTCCACCTTTTCAAACAATTGCGATGTGTTCCCAACATGGGTTACACACCACACTCCACACTCCATTTTGCAGTCATGTACTGGTGTGTAGATATGTTGTGTATTGATGTGTGATGTTTTCTCACACCTGTCATGGCAGGGGACATGTAGTGACATATATATATATATATATATATATATATATATATATATATATATACATATATATATATATATATATATATATATATATATATATATATATATATATATATATATATATATATATATATATATATATATATATATATATATATATATATATATATATATATATATATATATATATATATATGTAGACACACACACACCCACATAAATATATGTATATATATATATATATATATATATATATATATATATATACATATGTGCATCTATGTATAGATATCATTATGTGTTGTTTATATACCTATATATATGTATAACTGTCCGAGGTTCTGTAGACCTAGATAGCTGTGAATATGTATCACACATATATGTATCTCTATGTGGGGTGCATAACATCTGGTCCACACTCTTGTAACTCTCTTTACTTCACAGCTGAAATGTTCTGCCTTGCTGCAACACAGACAGGTGTCACATGTGAACACAGACAAGCATTAGGGGGGTATATATGGTGACATATTTTAGATAAACATATTATACTGCTATGGCAGTTGGGCATGATATGCTACACGTTAACATGACTGTCCTGCAGGTGGTGTGGTCTCACACCCATGTGTCTATCATGGCAGTATTCATACCCCCACCAGCCATTGGCCACAGTAATGTACAGAACACAGATATCACGGGTCACATTTTTGCCATTCACTGCTGATCTGCACAGTTGACAGGTATGTCCCACTGCCCACAGGGACTGACACTATTGTCTAGAGCAGTTGTTGAGCAGAACATCATTACAGGAACATGTACTGATGGCACATATAAATCCTTTCACATTATACATCCTATTATTCCATGTCATATACTACATGCAAGTAAATTCATATCTGCTTCACACACCTTTTATGTTTTTTTTCCACTGCAACACAACCCTGAGCTTTGTTACTTTTATTAAAGTTAAAAAATAAAGTTGAGATTAAAAGCTAAAGCTTTAATAAAACATTAAACATTTTCTGTTTAATGTTTTATTAAAGCTTTTGGGTGTTCTCGGATGTCTTTTTATTATTTTTTAATTTTCATTAATTTCGGCTACTGTTTTTTGGTGTTACTTTTATTAAAGTTGTTATTTTTTTCTTTCTCTCTCTCTCTCTCTCTCTCTCTCAGTCTCTCCAGTAGAGTGATTGTGCTGGTTTGAATAGACTGCAGCATGCTTTTGTTGGTATTGCACACGATCAAGTGATGGCCTCTGCACCAGGCAGTGTCCACCAGTTGCTAATTGCATGCAACCAGCTGTGTAGTAGTTCAGATAACCACTATCATGGCCACCCTGTACTTTAAATTGCTGACTTCTGTGGGTGCTGTCCCTTCACCTTTCCAGTATGGATGACATCCTTCCTGTGTGTGGACATCAGTGTTACAGCCAGCAGGTAGCAATACCTCTTACAGCAGAACCTTCAGACACAGGCCAAATACACATTTCAATAAGGTTCCAGACCTACAGACAGCATGAGTAGTGTTGTTGTGTGCATTGTAACTTGTTGGTCTTAACAGGGTTTCTGTGTACATGGTACTTTTGCATGGAATGTTGTCTGTCTGCATAGCTCTCAACTGCGGGCCTATCCATATTATACCAGGGGGATTGGCTGTTAGGTTTTGGCTGTGCACCACACAGGTATTGTCCCAGATATATCAGTGGCATTCTGTCTGTTGAGTGCTATCAGTACATCCATTTGTATTTCCATGTCATATTCCTGCATAAGGGTATGCTGCAACAAATCCTGTAACACCAGCAATTTCCAGGGTGGGTAACAGCAATAATGCAAATATGGCCTTATGGTCCTGCCTCTGTCCTCCACATATATGCCAGTCATTGTCCTGCTGTGATACAGAAAGGGGTTGTTATGTAATGGCCTATCATTATTTACCACTAGCATTACTGTTATCATTCCTGTCATGTCATGGACTCCCACACCAACTGCTGGGCCAAGTCCATGTATATGAGGGCAACAGCTGGAGAAGATATATGTGCCCTTGTACATTCCAGAGGTAAATATGTGATACACAGTGTTCCTTGCCCTTGTACAGCCTTTTATGGGGGGGAGGGTTCAATGCCATTAACCTAGGCTATGGCACCTTTTTAGGGATATAACTGTTAAGACAAGGGTCATTCAGTGTGATAGTGAGATGTTAGGTTAAGCAATGTTATGTACAAGAAACTGTGACAGTAACACAAGTGCTACTTTTGCCCATAGGGCTTGACTACAGGGTGCAAATGGAGGCTGCTGAACTACATCTGTAATTGTTGATTGTTACATATCTTGAAGGCAAATCCTGTTTCTAGTGTTGTACTAATTGAAGGCCTTGGCCTGGACAGCATAGTATGGTATATATCCACATTGCTTGCATCTACTGTTGTATGTGGGCCTTGCATTCATCACTGATTACATATTTCAAACCTTATGTGGTGTAAGTACTGGCATACATTATTGTATAGTACACAAATAAAGGTTATCTGTGTATGCATACCTGTGTGTTGTGTCATGTCCTTTATATTGTGGGTGGGTATATGTTTAATGTTAGCATCCTCATTTGTGGGAATGATTGCCACACTACACATTTCACAGGTAGCAGTTAAAGGGCTTGTGGCTGAGGGATATACTTTGCACCCAGTGCTTCCACACTACTTCTACATATGTATGGCTACTAATAGCTTTTGTCTGTGTATCTGTGTATGTACCTATATATATATCTCATATAGGTATGTCTATATATATATATATATATATATATATATATATATATATATATATATATGTATATATATATATATATATATATATATATATATATATGGGTCTATATGACTTGGTCGACAGTTCATATGATCGACTGTTCATTTGGTCGACAGTTCATTTGATCGACAAGCATTTGCCCCATTCCCCAATGTTGTGTGATCCTGGAGTTGTTATATATAGTTAGGGGGTGGGGCACAGCCCCCACATTGGGGGTGTGGGGGTGAAGCCCCCCACCTAAAATGCTTGTCGATCAAATGAACTGTCGGCCAAATAAACAGTCGATCATATGAACTGTCGACCAAGTCATATAGACCCATATATATATATATATATATATATATATATATATATATATATATATATATATATATATATATATATATACACACACACACATACATATGAACATATGTATGTATCTATATACAATTGATGTTATTTGATTATTTGTGAGTCATACATAAATATATATATATATATATATATATATATATATATATATATATATCTACATATAGCTGTCTATCTGTCTACATTTACAGATATATATATATATATATATATATATATATATATATATATATATATATATAGATATATATATATATGTGTCCATATGTCCATGCATGTTCGGCTCATATTTTGGTCTGTACCTCATTCTCTTGGCAATTGACATGAATGATTGCAGCATTGCAGTCAGTAACTAGTGATAACACTTTTGTGTTTCAGACTTAATCTCCATCTACATATGTGTTCTAATACATATAACTGTGTTGCTAGCAACATTTTAAGTGTATTAGAGCATTAGTTGACATATATATCCTATTTGTACCCACAGTGTGGCATACGTTGTCCAGACTTCTTGCATTAACAGGTTGTGTGGTATGATATTAATACATTTCCTGTACTGTTGACTAATTGTGCTGGATGGTATGTTTGTGAAAACATCTGGTTATGTATATCTGCCATGGTTTAGTGGTAATTCACTTCATGTATGAAGTGCAGGGTCCTGGGTTCGAGCCTTGGCGAGGAAGTTTATTTTGTTGCTGGGCAGAACAAGGGCCATTGGATACAGAGTGATTAAGGCACTTTTAAGTAGTTGTAAGCGGGTTTGCGTGAGTTTGCATGATGGTAAGCACTGCCAAGTTTCACTTATGTTTTCTTACAGTCAGTTAGCTATGGAATTGCTCAACCTGTGTAGGCATAGCTTACCTCCATGTAAACCCATGCAAACCCACTTACTGCTGCTTAAAAGTGCTTACTGCTGCTTATCCCCATGCTAATTTCTTTAAAAGAAAAGAAAAGGGGTTGATAGGAAAGTGGTGTAAAAAAGGGCACAAAGAGGGAAAGACAGTAGGGAAAATAGCTAGACATGTGCAGGAAGGGTATAGGAAAGGTCCATAGCTGCCCATTTCTTCTACAGCAACAGCTGTGTATATACACTAAATTTGCAGGTGCATTTGGATCCTTAAACCCCTGGGAGAGGGGAGAGGACAACATATATTAATTCTGATGCCAATTAGACCAGATTACATGTGTCCAGTGGACACTTGTGCAAAATGGACAGCTGTGTATTGGGCGAGATTTTTTTGTGGGAACAGATTGCCCTTTTTTTTTCAGGTGAGAGTGGGATGTTGAGGAGGGAGTAGTATGTATATTTGGGGAGGTAGGTTGGCTAGGTTAACAGACTGGGAAATTCATCCCGGGGATCACTTCTGTGGCTCTGCTCAACAGGGGCACAGGAAAATAATTTTCTTGGGTGGCGAAAGCCAGGGTACATTTTTTGGCTAGGCTTGTATGGGCCCTAGGGCCGATAGCCTAGTACCTACCTATGAACCTATGAACCTAAGACAAGACAAGACAAATAAGACACATACAGGGACGGTATATGACACATGTAGGGGGTAAACACCTTGTACGCGGAGGGATGTTTGGGAGTCACAAGCCCATGAGCCCCCAACTGGAAACAGTGGGACTGAGCTCCCCACCCATGGGTAGTCACCACTGCACCTTCACGGCCCCAAAGGTGGCTGTGCTGGGGGCTGTGTTAGAGGGGCTGGCTCACCCTCTAATTGTACCACTGGGCCCTCAAGCTGGTGTAGCCAGTCTTGATACTCCAGCTCAAGCTCCCTACGCACCATGGCCCGGACCTGTTGAAGGGTGACAGGTTCCTCTCCATGCCTGCTCTGAGGGGGGGCAAGCCCCATCCCCTGCAGCGGTTCTACCCAAAGGTGGCACAGGGCCCACAGAGGAAGAGGTCACAGGCTGGGCCCCAGATGTGCTGGTGCCCGGTGCCATGGCCAGCTGAGGTGGGGCAGTTGGATCCACTGGGACCAGCCTTCTAATACGAGCTATGTTGTCACAGGTTTACGACAGATATGGGTTAGTAACAGTCAACAGTATTCAGGATTAGTTATAACAGCATGCATAGGAATTCACATTAACCCAAAACACCAGATTTGATACAGTTGCAAAGCAAACAGAACACATGCATATATGAAACAACAGTGGCCATTACAAGAGCATGCAGGTTTCATTGATGGCAACAGGCCACCAATATGGGTGTATTTTAACATGGCACATGCATAGAAACAAATGTGAATATTTATTAACCATTAGGACATATGTCCCAACAAAAGTTTGGAGTGTTCACATACCAGTTGAGGAGTGTCATTGAGTTATTTTGCACATATGGTAGGGGTGACAGAGAGAGTTCAATTAACAACTAATATATCCTTGTAAATTTCACAGCCGCGGTGGTGCAGCGGTAGCATTGTTGCCTCACAGCAAGAGGTTCCCCAATTTGATTCTCGGATGAAGCGCCTTCTGTGTGGAGTCTGCATGTCCTCCCCGTGGTAGAATGGTGTTCGAAAGACATGTGTAGAATGGGTGTGTGTCAAGCTGGCATCTCAGCACCCGTAAAAAAAATCTACTGCCAATCATTAGCAGACTGGAGTTCTGCTGTGGTGACCCCTAACAGGGAAAAGCCGAAAGAAGAACATATACTTGTAATTTTCACAACATTCTTAGTCACTGCAGTGATCTTTCCCTTACATGTATTATTACACTACACAATGGCCTTATATTGTATACTGGTATGTTTATAGATTATTATATACGTGACCTGTGTCTTACATACAGGCATGACAAGATGCAGGTGTCAATGCAACATATGTTGAGAATTGCTGCCATACACTTTGGGTGAGGAGCTAGAATGACAGGCTTGTTTTCATTTACATTCTAAGACTATGTACATGTTTGACTATCAGTTATGTGTCATTAACGGCTGCCTACATTTCTTGGATCATCACACTGATTTGTCAGAGGGACAGGGTACCAGGCTGATGATATGGGTCATTTATCTAAACATGCCGGATTAATTGGAACAGTTGTGGGATATGAATATTCATACAACTTTCAATTTGAACATTCTAGCAAATTCTGTACAGTTGGGTGTAATTATGTGTACAGCTTTCTATCTGAACATTGTAACAAAATCTGTACAGTTGTGGGGTATGATTATGCATACAACTTAGTAGCACTCCCAGGATTCAAGCACCTGCTGTGTGTGACAAATATTATAGCTAACATCACAGTACACTGTGCTATCAGGGAATTGATGTAAAGCTTTCCACTGTTTTCTAAGTCTCCCTCACTTGTACAATATGACAGACCTATTGGCACTTCCAACATTGTTATGCAAGACTTCATAAACATTTTATCTGCATACCACAGTGTGGGTGACACTGCTTAAAATACAGCAGTACTATTTATAGTTTGCAACAGTTCACGAACATAAGACAGAAGAGCAAACGGAAGCACTCCAGGGGTTATACCTTTATTCACAGACTATTATACATTTATTTCTACTGGTACAAAACTTTCTAAGGCTCTTATATTTATTTATGACAGTACATGCAGACTAATTACTAACCTGCCTCACGATGCATCCTTTTCAACCTAGCATCATGGGCTTGCTGGTTCACAGCCCACTCATCTGCAGCTGTCAGAGAAATACAGTGATATTTAGCCATACCTATCCATAGTATACACAAGCTAGGCAATTATTTACTACATAGTAGAATGAATACTTATTCCGTACTGGGGCACTGGGCATCTGCTGAGACTCCTGGATCCGCTGTTCCAGTACATCCCCCCTCCACCACTTCAGGTCATCATGGTGGTGCCTGACCTGCTCACCAGTCTGGGTATACCTGTGGCACTGGTGAGGTCATGGGCAAGACTGTCCCAGGCCTCCATTTTATACTGCGAGCCCTGGTACTGGCCCTGCAGTAGTCTCTGCTCATGGTGTTTTACCAGGAGCCATACCATGAATTTTGACTCCTGGATGCCCCAGCGCTGCACTCTAAATTGAGTGCCTTCACCCACACCAGCCATTCTGCCTGCAGTAGGAAGCTGCAACCAATTATGAGAAGTATTCCCATCTGTGGGGTTTAATATGGCTGATTTCCTGCACCTTCCCATGATTGGCCAGTTTTGAAAAGGCTAAGCTATGGGCACACCGGCTTACATACGGTTGGCACTGCTTAAAGAGGTATACCAGTATGCAGCTTGAATTGGCTTCCCTACACATTGCTTACACTTACTAACTTAAGCTGTGCTGCGGTTAGCATTGCTTAATAGTTAATTTGCACTATATTTGCTTTATGGCAGTGATTTATTCTTCCTTACAGGTTATATATGTGTCTGGTATCCGTGATTCATGTGTACATACACTGTATCGTGACCTGGGGACTTCTACACTTTATTACAATAACACCTCAAATCTGTGCTTACTGCAGTATCTCAGTTCACATATTTATGTTCTGTGGCAGGCTATAAAACATCACACTGTACATAGATTCAGTTCACATTTTTGGTTTGATTTTCCTGTGGTGAGGATTAGTTTGCTGATACTTCCTTTATATGCATTGCTGTGATGGCTTAGTGTTTAAGTACTACGACTGTGGTGTACAGGCTCCTGAGTTTGAGCTGTGCAGTAGCTGGTTATTTTGTTGTTGGGCAGGACACAGCCTGTTGGATACAGCATGTTTAAGGTACTTTTGAGCAGTTGTAAACAGGTTTGCATGCGGGTAAGCACTGCCTACACAGGTTAAGCAATTTAGAAGCTTATTGAGTGTAAGACACTGTAACCAGAAATTAGCAGTGTTTATCTCAATGCAAACCCACACATACGGCCTTAAACTCACTTGCTTACTAATGTTTATTGCTGCTTAATCTAACAACTGCTTTATGCATTATGATACTGACACCTCACATGTGCATTTCCTGCAGTACTCCAATATATATATATATATATATATATATATATATATATATATTGTGACTGCAGTACTACAGTTTATATATATATATATATATATATATATATATATATATATATATTATATGTTATTCCATGGCTTATGCAACATACATATTACTCATAACATGCTTTGCCATGGGAAATGGTATGTCTCAGTTTCCTTCCTGTTCCCCCCTCCTTTCTCCCTTACATCCACGGGGTGGTCCCATTAGAATGGGTGCATCCAACCCTGGCATGCCTCGGCCCATAATGTCTTACCCATCATTCCCTCCACCCCTTCCTCCTCCACATCAATTATCCTTCCTATAGTTTCCATCCGAATCTCACCACAGCACTACACATTGCCCACTCTCCACTTCTCGGGACCCATCATGTAAGTTGTCTCACGCCATGGATCTTCAGGCTTCCCACACATTCAGTCTGCAAACATACGTACCCTTTTTCGTTACCTGTGAGGCATGGTATGTTACTCCAAGGATTCTTTTTAGCAGAATTTTTGGGGTTGTCCCACTAGGGACAAACATGTGTTTGTTTAAGATTAGACTTAGCAGGTTGATACTGTTCTCCCACTGGTAATATCCTGCCAGTAGTCTGGGAAACAGTGATGTGCAAAGCTTAGCAGTGCTTAATATATGATTTGCATGATATTTGCCTTTTGGCATTGATGTCTTCTTCATTACATGTTATATATGTGTCTTGTATCCTTGATTCATGTGTACGTATGCTGTATGGGGTCCTGGGAGCTTCAACACTTTATTACAATAACAACTCACATCTGGCTTTACTGCAGTAGTCCAATTCACATATTTATGTTATGTACCAGGTTATACAACATCACACTGTACATAGTTTCATTTCACATGTTCAATTTGATTTTCCTATGGTGAGGATTTGTTTGTTGACACCTCACTCTTATGCATTATTATGATGTGGTAGTGGTTAACTACTGTGATTGTAGTATAGAGGATCCTGGGTTCGAGCCTTGCAGAGACTGTTTATTTTGTTGCTGGGCAGAGCACGCGCTGTTGGATACAGAGTGATTAAGGGACTTGAAAGCAGCTATAAGCAGGTTTGCGCGGGTTTGCGCAGAGGTAAGCACTGCTAACTTCCGGTTATGGTTTCTTACACCTAGTTAGCTTCTCCTTTGCTTACTCTGTGTAGGCAATGATTTCCCTCATGCAAATGCAGTTACACATGCCTACTAGTGCTTATATATTCTTACTACTGTTTATTTGTGCTTAAACCTGCTTACTAGTGCCTTATTCATTATGACACTGACAGTTCACATGTGCATTTAATGCAGTACACCATTTCACATTTAAATGTTATTATGTAGGTTATACAGCAAAATGATGTACAAATATGTTCATATACCAATTTCACATGGAAAATTATATGTGCTGCAGTGGGACTCGAACCAGGAATGCCTATTTGTTAGGCAGATGCTCTAACCACTACACTATTGCTGTGCTGCTTCATTTGCATAAATATTCCTTGTTATCCTCTTCAGCCTTTTCAGATGCTTTAACCGTAGCTAAGCGATGGGCACACCCGCACAACTATGGTTAGCTGTACTCAGGGTTTAAAAAAAAAAAGGGGTTTCCTCTTTTTATTTTTATGTTCTGTTGCTATTGTACACATGGTGGACTGTTGGTGGGGATATGCGGACACCTATGAGCAGTCTTGCTCATTTATTTACAGTTTCTGCTGTTCTACTTTGCAGGGGTGTACTCATTCTGAGAGCTCTCTTCTCAGACATGCCCACTGCACTCGTCCATGCTCCATGTTGGATTTGGAGCTCAGGCAGCATGCTTTCAGTAATATGCATGGTGAGCTGCCGTCCTCCTCTTAAACTGCCACTTCTGTGCAGGAATAGATTAGTCCTATATGGAAGATTAGTAAATCCGGGGGTTTGTCTTTATCTTCTACAGCTGTATTTTCTTGCATTTTCTGAATCTGAGCACATTGCCTTTGCCAGTTTAGTGCCACAGTCCACACATGCACAGACATGATTATGACTCTCAGAAACACTGCCGAGACCTCTGCTTTAGTCACTTTCAATGACTGGCTCACTAAGACACGTCGTTCAACCATCATGTAATAATAGAGCTCAGTCTGCAAGCTCTGTTTATGCCTGTCATATATTTGGCAACTCCATATATTTTTCCATCTCAGTTGATGGTGAAGGTTAACCTGCAGGAAGGACTCTTTGTAACTATAAAGTTTTTTCAGAAAATGTACCCATGACTAGCTTTCTTCTCAAGCTTACTTATAGCTGCAGAAGCCATTTTTTCTTTGGCATTGATGTGGTAGCAAACTCAGCCTCAGCCCATCCCACTTTTGTGGGTGGGGGGCTTCCCGTCTTCTTTTCCAAAATTTAGCAAGGTCTCTAAATTTAGATTGTTAAGAAAGAAATAATTTTGACTATATCAGAAGAATAAACAGTCAGGATAAAAAGTAAATTCAGTTATTCAACAATACGGGATAGTACTGAGCAGCTTATCTCTCCCTTCTGAAAAATGTTGTGCTTAAGATACAACCATTACAAATTGCCTAGATAAAAAACAACAATTGAAATTTCAAGTATATATAAAGGCATTTCTAATAATTTAGGCAAATGAAGCAACATTATTGAATACTTTATTTTATTCTATGTATTTATTTTATTTTAAATCTATATACTAGGGTAGCATACTGATCACAACTGATCAATTTCAGTCTCAGCTGAGAAACACAAAGAAAGTCAGTGTTACATTTAGTGATATAGCAAGAGTACAATGAACACACACATCCATAATATGCCATTATCAGCTGCCAAAAATGTGATGTGTATATACAGTTGCAATATATATTATTTACAAGTCAAAACCATCTCATTTAGAATGTGAGATGCCTATAAGATGGTTACAGCTGTCATTTGTACAAATGAGACTGAGAAGATAATTGACTGGAGTGAAGGATGGTATGTAAGGAACAAGTGTAGGCTGATGCAACAGAACATGACATACGAGGGAAAGTAAGAGTGTTACTGTTAGGAGAAAGGTAGTTTGGGTTCAGTAATAAGGTTAGATGTGAGGCAATCTCTTTTGGCTGATGAGGGATAGGCAGTTAGTTCAGTCCTAAATTTAGAGCAAGATGAGCTTACTTTTATCTATGAATGAATACATTCCTAGAGTTTTGGACCTAGTATAGAAAAGCATTGATCTGCAAAGTTAAGTTTACTTGTGGGGATTTGTAGTGTTGGGGGTGAATTGTCTGTGGTTTCTGAGGCTGCAAGATGAAGGTTGTCTAATCAGTTGAGTTGCTAAGGGACAGAAGGTCTGGTTGACTAGGAATATGAGTAACTAGGATCTATTGAGAAGGTGAATTCTTTGTTAAACAGGGACCATTTTTCCAGTGGTTTATAGTGATGTCCATGTTTAGAGGATTAGGTAATAAATCTGTTAATTTTATTGGTTATTGTTTTAATGTTCACAGAATTTGTTTTTGATGCTGATTCTATGAGATGGAGGAACTTTCAAGTTGGGAGAGCAGAATGCTTTGCCTCCAGCCATTCTGGAGTTTTTTGTGAGAATGGGGGAGATTATGTTGACCACAAACAGGAGATAGTTATCTTTTTTCCTTGTGTAGGCAAGGTGGTGGGAGAAGTTAAGGGAGGGATCAAAATGCCAAAGATTTAAAAGGTGTATACTTTTTGTGTGTTTGCTGTGATATGGACATGCATATACAAAGAGCTTTGTATTATTTTAAGTTACTATTTGCTGACAAAAATCATAGTTTTGATCTTGCTGGAGATGCAAAGAAGGCTTTTATTGGAGATCCAGTAGATTATGACTAGGAAATCTGCTTGCAAGTCTTTCTGCATGTTGGATATTAAATTGTTTGTGTGAAACAGTGCCATTTATTTTGCAAAGGAGGAAGAGATAAGGTAGGTCAAGGTGAAATTTATTTGTAAAGAATGAGAATAGTTGAGAAGGAAGTATGTACCTTCTGATACCCCATTGAGGAGGCTGACTGACTGAAAAACAGAGGTATAAATTTAGTGAAGAAGTGGTTATCATAGAATCATAAGATCATAGGAAGTTTCTAGGCTAGTGGCCCTAGGGCCCTTACAAGCCTAGCCATGTTCTACCCTTATTTTCATGATCAGTATCTAATGCTCGTGTCCAAGATGGACACAGGTGGAACCCCCAGGTGAATTTACAGTCACACATCCAATCGTCCAGACTGTGTTTGAAGAGGGCCAATGATGTGCTCTGTTTGACATGACGTGGGAGTCTGTTCCAAAGGTGTGATAACCTTTGGGAGACAAATCTGTCTCTCCACCAGGTTCTAGTAATATCACATAACAGGTTAAGGTCTTTAGAGAGAGTAACCCGTGTACCATTTGACTTGCAGATATGCAGCATTTCCAATAAAGCAGAGTCAGAGATTGCCTTATGTGCAAGTCAGAAATCGCCTCTGCATAGTCTGCATGAAACAGAATAAAGTGACAGTGATTTCAGATGATCCATATAGGACAGATGCTGAAGGCCTTGAATTTTCCTTGTGAGGTACCTTTGTGGTTTCTCCAGTTGCTGCAGGTGCTTGAAAAGCTACATACTAAAGGGGTATTGTACTCAATTATTGGCCTGATGAGGGAAGAGAACATGAGGTTATAAGTTCTGTTTTTCTGGAGGCAATGCCCTTACTTATGAAATGAGCAATATAGAATGTCCTTCTTACCACTGTGGAGACATGATGATTAAAGGTAAGATTGTTGTCAACCTGTGTGCCCAGGTCTCTCACCACTGAGTGCGTACTTAGAGTGTTGCTATTGATGTGGTACATAGCAGGAACATCTCTCTCTTACTGAAAGGGATGATAATACTTATTTTTTGCATTGAGTTTAAGGCCATGACTTTGTCACCAATCATTTGTTTGTGTCAGACCCTCTTGTCGGATGTTGATATCATTTGAAGATTCTATGACCGCTCCAGCTTGAAGTCATCAGCAAACTTCGTCAACCACAGACCTTTAGTTTTTGTTTGTACTTCAGAGAAATAGATTCCAAAAAGTAGAGGTCCAAGGACTGGTCCCTGTGAAACACCACTGGTTACAGGTCTGCTTTTGGAGATGGATTCCCCTATTTTGACTATATGTGTTCGATCAGTGAGTCAGTTAGTGACCCATCTAATGATGTAAGGGATGATAACTAGTTGGGTGAGTTTGTCAATGATGCCTGAGTGGGA
>NC_056726.1:1888005593-1888205593 GCF_019279795.1 Protopterus annectens
AGAGAAGAAAAGATCCCCCATGGTTGCAGTCAGTATACTGGATTGTATAATAAAAAGTTAAGCTTGCACTTTCTGAACCCCCTCAGTTATTTAACCTAAGCCTTGCTACAGGTTATGTCCCTGAATCTTGGCACATTGCTATAGAAATTACCTTTTATAAGGACAGACCCATCACATACCCCTGGAACTATGGTGCCATCAGTCTTACGACTCTTTTCTGTAAATCTGTTGAGTACATCATTGATGATTTTATACATCATTACAACACAAATCTAACTAAGCCCAGTCCACTGCAATTCAGCTTTGTAAGGGGCAGGATCTTTCTACTGAATCGTGTCAGCTTCTTTGAGATGGTCATTCAGGAGGTTGACAGAAGATGCACCAAGCATGCTACCTAGATTGGTCTGGCCAAGGCATTTGATACTATGCCACTGGATGGAATTATTTATAAGTCAATAACCTTAAATATAAATCCTTATGTGGTAAGATGAAAAGCATGGATATTATCCAAATCAGTCACACCTCCTGAGACAGAGAGAAGGTGACTAGTGGTGCCCCTAGGGATCTGTAATGGTCCACTTGCTGTTTGGCTCTATCTTCTGTGCCATCAAACTGATAACAGCTCTCTCTGGTTAACAATGTTTGCTGATGACTGCATACTGGACATGGCTGTCAAATCTGTTTTTCATACATGTACTTCAAAATAACTACATACATAAATAAATAACTAGAGTCAGTTCCATGTGCTTAGAAAACGGGCTCATTCTAAACCCCAAACAATATGACAGCACCCTCGAAATGACACTCTGCATCATACTGCACTAAGAATATCGGATTACCATATGAAGCACTAATCAAAGATCTGGACACATGGGTTCATAGTTCTTCTCCTTTGACTGTAGTTAGGAAAAACATCTACATTTCAAAAGGCATCTCTTCCAGAAAGAGGGAAGTCATTGTTCCCCTGTATTTTGCATTACTCAAATCTAATATAGACTATAATGCAGCTTTTTTGTAGATCTGGCCAACCACATTACACCCCCCTAAAAAATAAATAAATAAATAAATAAATCAAATAAAAAAAAAATAAATAAAAATAAAAAGCAGAGATTCATAACAAAGAGGATCTCCAGTCACAAAAATCCTAGGTACCAGGAGACCCTGGAGTCCTTGTCCTTGTAACTATTGTCATACAGGCTCCTAAGAGAAGACCTTTGCCTAGCTTACCCTGCTCTTAGGGATAATTGTTTTCTTAACCTTCTTTCTTCAGTAAATCGAATTACTTAGCAAGTACATGAACCAGAGAGCTCAACATTCATTAAGGAATAAATTAAAAATACAACTAGGTAGAAAAAACACCCAATGCCTCCCCTTGCTCTGAACAGATTCCTCATGCAAGTCAAGAAATGTGATTGTTTGGTATCATTCAAACATTGCTTGTTACAGCTGAGATGGGTGCCCTTAAATTTGCCTCTGGTCTTACAGGTGCTAACTTCCTTGCAAAAGGGAGGCTAGGTGTTGACAAGGCTCACATGGCCGCATTACAAACCCTCCTTGTATAATGTATGCTGATATGATCCTAATGGTGTGTTAAATGTCACCTGTTCTCAGAATAGGCATTAATATAAGTACATAGCTCTTATTAAACATTTTTATCAGCTAATTTTAGTAAAAAAAATGTGAAATATTAACGGGAGAATTACTATGTCCAAGACAGGTAAAACTTTAAGTACCTTCACAGAAAAACCATTAATAAGTACAATCATACTCATATTCAAATATAAAAGCCAGTGAAGTAAAGTCAAAGTCAAAGAAAACTTTATTATAATCCAGAACTACACAGCAGTGTAGCTGAACGAAATTACAATGCTTTGTTCTCAATGCAGGAAACAGTTACACATATAGACAGAGAAAAATGAATACATTATCACAGTAGAAATTTAATAAATAGCAATTTGTAAGTAAAGTAGGACAGCAGTGACCCACACCCATCCAGAACAGGAGACAAGGAAGACAAGGAACAATATGAAGGTAATATTGTCAAAGTAAAATTGAAACAATAGCAGCATATCTATGATTAGACTGAATTATTGCAGTTTGTATATTGCACTTTACAGTGTGTAGGTGTGCTACCTTAGTGTTGCACTTAGTAATTGCACATATATAAAATAAGCCCCTCGATAGGCTAGCAATGTAATAGACATCATGGTTCATTTTCCCAAGAGTTCAACTGTCTAACAGCAAGCAGAAAGATACTGTTTTTTAGTCTGGTGGTCTTACAATGTAGGCTTCTGTATCTCCTGCCAGAAGATAGGCGAGTGTACAGACCATTGGCAGGATGTGTTGGATCTCTGGGAATCTTTATGGCATCTGTTTTGGTAAACAGTGTGCCAGAGGCTTTTAAAGCTAAATAAGCAGCTACGGAAGTGCTTACATCACTCACATAAACAGGGATTGAGTAACTTAATGAAATTAAAGCCAGTTCTGCCAACCACAATTTTAGTCTACAGCAGTTACAGAAAACAACACATGATCACTCAACAGAGCTCAATGGCCAGAGGAACTCTGTTGCAGTGCACACCACATGGGCATCAGGATATTCAAGTATAGTCAGTTCAAAAAAAGCAAGTCTAAGATATATGATAGGGAAAACAGTCTGGTACAAATAATCTAAGAATTATATGGCTCCCTGAAAAGGTAGAACGTGTAAACCCTCTTCCCTTCCTCCATTCAGTGGTTACAGTCTCTGCTCAGTGTAGATAATCTGTTGATAATTAGAAAGGATACACAAAATTAATAGTAAAACAATGCAGTAGTAATCTACCTATGCAATTTATCTTGAATGTTTTAGACTACAATTACAGAGAATCAATGCTAAAAATATCTAGGGAGCTGGGAACTACATGAGGAGTGCCGGTCACTCTGTCATAATTGCTCTATTCTGCAGTGATTTTATCTTTTAATGAAAGAGAGCTTTGTACAATTACTTATAAAGGGTAGGGACTTAGGCTGTAATTTGCAACTTAGATACGCTGTAGTTTTATAAAATTATAGACCACCTACAACTCTGCTAGTTAGGTTGCCATAAAGAAAACAACAGCAAAAGCCATCATGAAGAGCAGAACGGAAGACCATTATGTTAACCTAAAAGTCATAGGTAGGACTTAGCTTTCCCAGGCAGATTAGACACTTCCAATAGATTTACACCCTTAGTACATTTCAGCAACAAAGAGACATGAGAGAAATGGACTTTGGAGCACCTGTAATTTCTATTCAAGATGTCCTTCAAATTGAAGCAGATCTGGGAGCAGTGAGGAAGGATCATTGCAAGCTCTACAAAAGCACCTACTCTATCTCTAGACAAATGTATGGGACCCATATTATTAACTTTACATATTATTTTATTTTATAACACATCTCTGTTGGATGCTATGTCAGGGCTTCTAGTCAATAGTTAATAAATTGCAGATGTCCCGATTCAGTGCATGCTTCTAAAAGATGTTAGAATCTATCCTTCTGATGTTCTTATATTGATCACTACTGCAGTAGCCTTAGCCATATGGGTTATATCTTGCAAAGGATATAACAACCACAGTTTCAGGGTACCTTCCACATACCCAAATTGGCAAGAGGCTAAAGCTGAGCTGATTAAAAGACAAGCATGGGAGCAAAGCCCTTCAGAGCTTTACTGCCACACTCCTTTGAGGCTTTTGAGGATCAACAGTTGGCTTGTGCTTTCCTTAGATGGGCAGATAAGTTCCTTTTGTGGAGAAAACCGTCCATTTTCTTATTTTTATTGATGTTATATTACTTTTCTCTTTTGGAAAGTTTTTTTTTTTTAAAGCTAGTAGTGTTGATTTTTAAAGGATTGTCTTGAGACTGTAACATACTTTTAAATGGAGCACTCATTGTTTTTACAGAAATCACAGTAAGAACACACAGCCACAGGCTAAACATATTTAAGTGGAAGTAGTAAGTGCTTTCACAATGTAATTGCTTCATCAGACTGCCATTAACAAAATACACCTAATAGATATAGTACTGAACAGTGTACGAGCCCTATCCAATTAATAACAGCCAATGAAATCTTACAATTAAGCCACGTAAAAGCAACAGCACTCATTTAAAAAGATGCATATAATAACAAAAATAAAAATAAAAATAAATATAAAAGAGAAAACAAGAGGTGGGGGGGGGGGCACATTTATAAATCAATGCTTCAGCATACGTGCCTGCAGGAAAGGTTTCAATGTAACTGCATCATTTATTCCTGGTATTTTATCAGCCCCAAACTGAAGAATCCACTTCTGTTCAGCTGACTCTGTCCTATTCTATATGTCACCCCCTCTGATATTGTCAGTAACCACTTCTAGCACAAAATATCTAAGCTTATGTTGTGGACCAAATTTTGTAACATGTTTTGTTAAGGCATTGCTTTCTTTTCCATTCCTAACGTCTCTAATATGTTCTAAAATACGCTCTTTAAAAGCGTGATTAGTCTTTCCAATATAGTACACATGGCAGAACACACAGTAACTAAAATTGACTACATTGCGGGTCCTGCAATCGGCATAGAACTTACACTCTATTTGGAAACCCTCACTAGGGTGCCTATAGCTGGGTCCCACGTGTATGTGACTACATGCAGAGCATCCCCTACAAGAATAAGTCCCAGGCCTCTGTGAATCAAAAGAAGTGCCATATTTATAAGGTCTATAGCAAAGTTGTCTCTTTAATGATAAATATTTCCTAAAGGTAAAGAGGGTCTTGTCTCCAACTATTTCCCTGAGCTGATCTGATGCTTGTAATACATTCCAGTTTTTCTTAAATATATCACAAAAAACACCGAGATCACTAGAGTATGTCAGTGGAATTTTGATATTATTATAGTCAGTACTCTGGTTCTTATTCTGAGTATTCACTACATCAAAAAATAGGGTCTCCCCTTAGATTCACACTGTTTAAGACACTGATCAATACAGTGGTCCACTTCTCTCACTGTATAACCCCTAGATAGAAACTCACTTTTAAGTTGCTGTAGTGCTACCCTCATCTGAGTATCTTCTCTATATAGCCTCATTATTCTCAAAACCTACCCTCTTACCACATTCCTAGCAATGTGTCAAGGATGCATACTATGTTTGTGTAAGAGGGCATTCTTACATGTAGGTTTCCTATATAAACTGGTACTCACAGATCCAAGATCTATCTTCCTAACAGTCACATCAAGAAAATGTATTTCTTTTCTTGAGTGTTGACAAGTGAATCTCAAAAAAGACATTGTATTCCACAAACTCATGAAGTAGTTGGAGTGACCTTCCCCATAGAAAAAATATATCATCCACAAACCCGGTGTACCAGATGATATGTATGGAGAAAGCAGTATTACTCAGCACTTGCGTTTCTTCCCATTGAGCAAGAGATACACTGGCGTAGCTATTGGTACAAGCTGTTCCCATAGCTATGCCGACCCTTTGAAGATGGAACTCATATCTGAACAAAAATATATTGTTCTCTAAAATGATGTCCAAAAGCATACAGATTAGGTTCACTTTGTCATTAGCAAAAACATTTATACCTGTTAATAATTTCTTAATATTATCTACACCCCATTCATTGTTTTTGTCAGTTTAAAAGTAGTGTTATCTAACTGATAAACTATTTTATGTGGATAAACTGTGTTTATTTTAAGGTTGTGGGGCTGACATAGTGTTTGGAAATGCTTTTACTGGTAGTTTTACTTGCATTGTTGCCTGTTTTCTCCAGGATAGGTACACCATTTTTGGCTTGACCATGGAACAAATTGTCATTCTCATGATCAGTCCTTCTTTGAACCACAAAAAGTAAAAGTTAAGCAAACATCCTTTGCCACCACAGCATGTTAGTAATTTGCCACAGGTGGGTGACTGCTATGGCTATTTATTGTACTGCAGACCACTCATGTTTTGCCCCAGATCCCTCTGGTGTAGCACCTACATCCACTATGAACCTGGAGTTAGCTATGTCCTGTTGGGATCCTCTTAATGGACAAGGGAGAACCACTCTTGTTGGCCCTGGGAGAGGAACTATGTTGCAGTGTTGTGTTAGAATGCTCTATCCATCCCTGGGGAAGAAGTGGCTGACATTAGTAACATTGTTGGCCTAATTTTTCCTGCCAAAAAGAAATGGAAAACCAAGCATGTACCTACTCCTCAAATTTTGTTTCAGAGAGGAATAGTTTACTCAGACTAGCTTAGGGTTTGATTAAGGATCTTGATCATTCTTGTAGAGTAGTTTCCAGTAAAATAAAGGATGCCTCCTTTCCTGTAGAGATTCGAGATTCAGAATCTGGACAGAAAAATGCAGGGATGGATTCATGCTTTTGTCCTCAGATTTCTGATTCAGACTCAGAGGAGAGTTGTCTTTCTGATTCTCCCTGTAGGGGGTTCTCTTTCTCTGAGACTATTACTAGAATGACCTGGTGCTTTCAGTGTGAGAACACTGAGATTTTACAGTCCCTCAAAAGTACTATGAGTAATTACAGAATATTTTCCAGAGCCTGACCTCATTCCTCCTGTCCTATCTGCTTTAGAGAATGTGTGTCTTACTGATTTGCAAATTTTCCTCATAGTCAGCCAGCTGTCCATAAAAAGTCAGTAGCTATAGCCTAAGTTGACTCCTCTGCTACTAAGCACTTAGTTAATTACAATCCTACTCTTTCTAATAAGGATAGGAAAATTATTGATAGCTATGGGACACATCTGTATACTTCTGCAACTTTGAATTTCAGAATTTTAAATTGTCAGACTCATATGTTAAAATTGATTCCGATATATTGTGAAATCATGACCAATGTTTTATCTAAAGTGCCTTCTTATGAAGAAATATCTGCTTTAAATAGTATCTTCTATTGCACCGGTCACTACTCATTGCTGGCAGTGTATGTGTAGGACTGTTGATAACTCTTCCAGGCAATGGCCACTGGAACAGTTTTAGTTTAGTGTTTGGCCCCTTTGTTGTGGAGAGAATCAAAAAGTGTGATGGAAGAGGCAAGCTGATCCAGGGAATCTCTAAGATTTCAGGCCTCCTGGATTTTTTCTCTTCATCCAATTTCTGCAAAATATTGAATAAACAACAGAATTCAGGTAAAATGATGTTTAAGAAGACATGGCAAGGAAATTTCACAAAGAAGTCTCAAACTTCCCAATAAGTCTGAATAACTATTCAAGAGAGCTTGTGACCCCCTCTCACCCTGGCCCTTTTTCTCTTCCAGAAAGCTTGAATCTCCATTCTTCTCACTTTGGCAACAAATTATTTCAGACAAATGCATTTCTGAAAATCATTCATCAACATTAGAGATGGTAGGGGAAGGAAATTTCTCTTTCCAGGGGGTCATTCCTCATCCTGCAGATGAGAATGTTTTGTTTCCACCTATTCTTCACATACTGTCCCAAGGACTACCAGTTCCTCCTTCACAGGTGGGGAAGGGGTTTGATTTAAGGATTTTCCTAGTTCCAAAGAAAGAAATGCTTGGGGACCAGTTCTGGGTCTCTGCTTCCTAAACCAGTTTGTGAAAGTGCCCAAATTCAAAATGATGTCACTTCACAGCATGTTGCCTCTTTTTCCACTTTCATGTTTCCTGGTAACACTAGACTTAAATGATGCTCATCACATTTGTATTCATCCAGACATCCAGTGTTTCTTAAGGTTTTGTGCATCTGGTTCACATGATCAGTTCTCTGCCTTTCTCTTTGGACTATCCACTGTACCAAGAGTGTTCATAAAGTGTCTAGCTCTAGTTATAGGTCATAGCAGACGACAGGATATCCACATTTTTTTTATATTTATATTACTTGCTTATCTTTGCAGAGTCTTTTTCAAATTTTCAGGAATCTCTCTCTTGGGTAAAAGATCTGTTGCACAACCTAGGATTCCAGGAGAACACTCAATAGTTTTTGACTCCCTCACACAGGACTGTGTTCCTGGTATGTCAACTAGACACTTCAGTTCAAAGAACTTTTCTTCAACAGAAAAAAACCAGATCTTTGTTTAGATCCATTTCTAAGTTTCTCCACTCAGCCTTTGGTCACTGCAAGAAAATACCTCAGGACTTTGGATCTCATGGCATTATGATTCTCATTATACCCCTGGAAAGATTGCACATGAGAAACATGCAGTGGTATCTGAAATTTTTTTTGTCCCAGCATCAACACCCTTTATCTTTTAAGATCCTAGTGCTGGTGTTTGTCAGAAGAGAAATCACTTGCTGGAGGTAACAGATATCTTTACATCAAGGTGACCTCTTCTCCATCTCTGCTCCAAAGCAGTCAGTCATGGCAGATGCTTCAGACTTTGTTGTGGAGCAGTTTCAGGATAGATAAAAGTGCAGGGAGTGTGGGACACTAAGGACAAATTCAAGCACATAAGTATCTTGGAGATGCTTGACCTGAATACCACAGTGATGCCATACATCAACAAGTAAGGGGGAACCAGGTTGTACCCCCCTTTGCAGACTAGCCATGTTAACTTGGGATATAACTTCTCAGCACAATCTCACTCTACAGGCATCCTACATTCTGTCAGAGCAAAATTGTGTGGCAGAAAAACTGAGTAGAACTAGTGCAGATGCTCACAAATGGAAATTAGATTTGGGGGGTCTTTAGTTCTTCAATTAGACCTCTTTTCCTCCTCTCTGAGCAATGAACTTGCAAAATTTTGTTCCAGGAATACATGCAGGAAGACCTGTAAGACACATACCTTTTCTTTTCTTTGGACAGGAATGATCTTCTATGCCTTTTTACCCTTTCCTCTAATATCCAGGGGAGTTCTGAAGATTCAAAAGGCATCCCCCAATGTCACTGTTGTGACTACCTTTTTGCCCAGGCAACCATGGTTCTCCCTTCTTTTGGAAATAGCCAAGGGCAATTACCACAAGCTTCTTCACAGACTGATCTAGTCACACAAGAACAGGAGCATTTGATACAGCCCAAAATTAATCATCTTCAGTTGACTGCCTGGATGATAGGGCCTTTTAGACACTTGCTTTCTGAGGATGTGTAGCAGGTACTAATGGAAAGAAAAAAGCCTCTTACTAAAAATTCATATATTATCAAATGCAAAATCTATTCTAGTCGATGCCAACAACATAACCAGCAACAGTTCAAGGCTAGTTGCCTGGCTTTGTAATATTTGTGTGAATTATTCTCCTATGGTGTTTCGTATTCCTCTATCAGAGTTAATTTATTGGCCATTTCAGCATGTCTGCCCATCAATCCTCTGCTTTCAAGACAGTCGCATGTCAAAATGTTCTTGAAAGGGGTTTTGCATAAGAAGCCTTCAAGTAAACAGACGGTTACTCCTTGAGATTTTAATTTTGTGTTAGAGAAACTAACACTTGCTCTATTTGAACCAGCTAATCTGGCTGACTTGAGGTTGTTAACTTGGAAAACAGTTTTTTGATTGCTCTGACCTCTGCAAAAAAGGATATCTGAGTTGCAAGCTCTTATGTTGCATCAACCCTACCTCATTTTCCTCAAGAGCAGGGTTTCTTTAAGAATTAATCTTTGTTTTATGCCTAAAGTGGTATCCAAGTTTACTTTAAGTTAAACTATCCATCTCCCCATTTTTTCCCTGACCCTAAAAATGGAGAAAGGATACTCCATACCTTGGATGTCTACAAACAACTTATGTACTATCTTGACAAAACTAAATCTTTCAGATCATCAGATCAATTGTTCATTTCTTGTGAAGGTAAGAAATGGGGACAACTGGTGTCAAAACAGACTGTTTCTAAATGGTTGTCTAAGGCTATTACCTTTTGTTAGATTCACCATGACAAATCTATTCCAGGCAGGATCAAAGCCCAATCTACAAGGACCTTGGTTTTTTCTTTGGCTTTTTGGAAAGAGTTAGATTCTAGAAGTATTCTAGAAGCTGCTACTTGGTCCTCTGTGCATACTTTTACAAAGCATTATATGCTGGATCCCTTTTCTATCTCTAGATCATGCTGTACTAGGACCACTCTCCAGGAGCTCGTGGACTCTTCTCCTTCCATCTCCAAAATATAGTTAGCTGTGATAATTGTGCCATACAGCTAAAGTTGAATTTACCATAATATTAGATGATTGAATGATTACTGCTGCAGTAGCTACTCCCTTCCACCATCATCTTGTTTTCTGATGTGTTTTTTATACCAGGGTGTGGATTTTTTTTTTTTTTTTTTGATATTCCTAGCCTTGTCCTTTCAGGCCTCAGCCTCCCTCTTTCTGCTGTCAGGAAAACTCTGAAGGGCCTTGCACTCAAACTTGTCTTTTAGTCAAATCATCTTGAGCTACTTCACAGTCTGGGTGCATGGAAGGTGCCATGGAGCTTTGGAAGCTGGCCAGCTGTTATATCTTTGGCAGGATATAACCCATATAACTAAGTCTACTGCAGAGATGATCATTTGAACATCTACTCCTATGGTAAGTTCGACTTACACAACTGTACTTTCTTATCAATGCAGTGTAAAGCCATTAACATTTTTAGATGTACCTGGTTATATGATCAAGAGCTCATGCTGAACGTATGTTTTAGCTCCAAGTCATTGAGGTTCAGCTGCATGAAGATGATAAATGGCAAGGGGAGGGCATGCCTGCTGATATATTATATTTCTTTTGTTTATGAAAAGAACAATATTTTCTCATTTTCTTTTATTTACTTTGGGCTTTTTTTTGCATTTATAATACAGCCAACAGACTTTGCTATCATATGAATAGGAATGCCCCTGAAGATATTCAGCAAATATTTTCTTCTCTCTCTCTGAAACATCAGGTTAACACTAAAATGTATGAATAGTTATTTAATTGTCTAGTGTACTCTAGTTATTTAGTATAAACATGGACTGTTGATGGAATGTTAATCATGCTATGTAACGGAGTTGTTGCCATGTAGAGGGTATTTTCATGATCGTTTGCCTGTTCTACATTAATAAGTGATGGTAACTGGCTACTTAGAAATCATAAAAAAGAAAAAAAAGGATTGAATTTGATTTAGTTGAAGAGAAATTGGGAATGAATGAGAACTCTTTACTGAGTGTGCAACTTGTTTTTATTAATTTATTTTATTCTATTTGTTTTACATTTGTTAACCAGGAGAATCCAGCTGGAACAGGTCCATTTTCAGTGGATGCCTGGGGAGAAAAGCTACACAATTAACATATAGTAAAGTAGTTATGACGCAGGTAACACAGAGATGAAAAACAGGTTAATTGTAAGTACACACATACAAATATTGTTCACAATGGTTCAAGTGTGATCGGTAAAGAACTGATACTTTCATAAAGACTTACATATAAAGTACAACTGACCTTACAGAGAAAATGCTATTCTTCAAATAACAGTTACATACAGTTAGCGTTTTTATTAACAAACAAAGAAGGAAAATAATATAACCTGAACATCCAGATTATAAGAAAGAAATTTAGATCTATAAAAAAGTGAGAGCCTAGAGTTTGAGTTGTAAAGAGAAAGGAGAAGAAAGTCAGATGACACTGTCATGTAATACAACTTAGAATGTTAAAGCAGGCCTAAGTACATGTATGGAAAGCAAAATAGTACTTAAAAAAAATAGTGAGACATTAATTTTGTTACAGGAAAGAAAAAGAATTCAAAGAGTGGAAAGCTTTTGCTGTAAACAACAGTGGCAGCACTGCAAGAAGTGGGGAGACTACCTTTATTCATGAAACATTGAGACAGATATAGGAATTTATTTGGAAGGATAAAAATGGAGATACAGGGGCTTAACCCAGATGCGTAGAACATTGTTATCACACAAATAATTTTAAGAAGTCAAAAAATTCAGGTGTATAGAAACCAGGAGATGTTAAGGACTAGATTGAAATAGTATGGCTTAATGAAAGACTAAACATTGCAACTTTGTTATATGGTAAGCACTTACAGGAATGTAGAATTGATAGTAAGGCTCTGGACTTCTCTTATTGGGTAAGGATAGGGCTGCTCCATATAAAATATTTAATGAAGAAAGATGACTAGAAACATTTCAGCTAAAAGAGCTATCCAAGAATTTGGAAGCGAAAATGAAATGGTAACATTATTTACAAATGCAATCTATAATGCAAATAGTTTGGCTGCCTAATCTTGGTGGAATTTAAGAGATCAGAAATTATGCTGGACTGCAAATTCAGCATCCCATCCATAAAAAGAATATACAGTCTAATACTAAGATCTGTTAAGGATCATTTAACATTTCTTAATGAAAGATGGGAGGAAACCTTAGGAAGGCCAATACAGGATGCAAAATGGAAAAAAAAAATGTCTTTAAAACTGTTGATAGTAATACTCTAGCCATTATTTCATTTACTGCTATGAAAGTAATCGATTGATGTCACCTTGCTCTAATTAAGTTGAAAGCTAAGGGTGGAGCTCAGTCAGATATATGCTGGTGATGCTGGTAACCCAGCGCATGTTACTTCCATATGATATAGAGTTATGAAATAAATCAGTGAATCTGGAAGTAAATATTTGATGCAATTAGTATAGCCACAAGAGTTAATATATCAGAATGGGAAAATAATTTATTGTGCATTTTTGGAATATTCAATGTTTGAAAGTAAACTGAAAGTGTGGTATTCATTTGGACTTTGAATGTCATATCAATAATAAACTGAAAAAAAAACAGATTGTCATGTATTTAAACAGACTTCATGTTACATATTATTAAAACAATAGATACAAAAATATTTAAGGAATATAGTTATATATTAATAAACTGGTTGGAGTTAATGATTTTTTGGGAAATTAAATAAAGATTGTTGGTGCAAACAGGTTAGAAATTGTCCAGGTAGATTGTGGCAATGAATCTGTTATTGCTGATAGAACTAAATGCTACTAATGTGTTTTCTAATGTATTTAATTAGATTTTATTATATAATGTTATGAGGAGCAGGACATTCATGGTAAATTATATTTTCTATTGAGTAATAAAATGTTAGCATATTAAATAAAGCAGTAGTTGAAACTGATCCATATTTGACTGATATTATTAGCTATCTTAAATAGTTCTAATGTACACAGCTGTAATGACAAAAGTAGTATCCTGTCTAATGAAACTAATCAGCCAGTGTGTGTGCCTTGGGTGTAGAGGAATGCTTTTGTGTTTTTCCATTAGCTCAGACAGTGAAAAAATGGATTATTCTGGGGCAAACGGCTATAATGGCGCAAAATAATTTGCCTATAATCAATATGAGATACTATTGTTGCATGAATGAGACTGCTCTGTTACATATTCATACATCTTGTCATTAATATGGTACAATTTGTTTATTAAACAAGATTACAGGTTTTACATTCATTCATTTATTAATTCTTTTGATTATCCTTATAGCCTTTATCTGAATGTTTTTTAGATGTTTCTTATTCTTTATTTCATTGGGTCTCCAGAATGGCATGAATCATTCTAGACATCTTCTTCCAAGTATGCAAAAGAAATAGAGAATAATTTCACTATTGCCGGCATATTTCCCCTGAACTATACAGCATTACACTTTGTTGGTTGATCTTATTGCCTTCTCTGTTTGTGCCTGATGATTCTATTGCAGTTTTTTACAGTCATGTCCATTTTCACCATGCCTTCTAGATAAGTGCAACCAGGCTTGTGCGTGATTCTTTGGTCACAATGTTGAAAATACAAAAGCATTTGCACTTATCTGCAGTGAACTTCAGATTTCACCTCCCTGTAGAATGTTAAAGGGCTGGCAGCTCTATTTTCACTAGGTTTATTTGATCCAGAACTGTGACTTCAATCTTTCTGTCATCTCACATAGAATTATGTTCTCATCCACATTTGACACATCCAAGATGAACGTGTTGAAGACAGGAGACCACAATGCTGATGCTTGTTGCAGTCAACTGGTCACTTCTTGTACTCATGCAACTTCCCCTTGACCAGCACCTTCACATACCTTTCTAGTATTCCTACACCCACTTCACTTGTTTCTGCCCTACTCCTAGTTCTTTCTTCGTACTTGGTATTCTTTGATATTTTAACAAGTCAAAATATTTTCAGTTTCAGGTAGTACACATCCATTGGAAGTTCTTTCACCAAAGTCTGATATTAGCCAGTCGTAGAACTGCAAGTTTTTTTACTGATAGCTATGCTTGACAGTAAGACTGTGCTGGTTTGTTTCCTGAAGACAGTTATTATACACAAGGGTAAAGTATTAAGCCATTTTCAAAAGATCATGTCTGCTATCTTCCAGTTACTCCTTTTGGCTTTAGTGAACATGCACAGCACAGAACAGCATATCTAACATTATACATATGATATCACTATAGTGTACACTTGTCAAGGAATTTTCATCTGGATTTGGTTACAACTTAAGGGCATCACTAGACCATTCAATATGTATGTAGATTCTTCTTTGGTTTAAGTATGTTTCACCAAGATCCAAATGAATGAAGACGTAACTCATCAGTTTTAATTCAGCAGGAAATCATTACGAGAAAATATGTATAAGTTAAGTGTTTTTGCACCTTTGGTACAAGTCTTCTAAACTCCATTGAATTTGTATATCTCTCTTTATCTGTCTATTGGTAAAAATCAGGCTGTCAGCCTGCAGACTATTATAAACCTAGCCAACATCAAGAGATGAAAATTTAAGCTTGTACTTTGGATCTGTGGGGTAAAGATTTTAACCATTATGCCAGTCCTATCCCTCTGATGATTAACACCAAATCCATGGTCATACAAACATGAGGAAATGTGAAAAGACAACACAGTAGTACCACTATTTGTGCACAAATAAGAATTGCATGAGCATGATTTTGTTTGGAATAGAATGATTGGGGAGTATAAAAATCATGGGCTTAAAATCGAGAAATTGAGCCATCATTCATTTAAAACATATCCACCAGTACATTAGCCTCTGCATCAGCCATATAATTTCGCTTTATTCTGAATCTGTCCCCTATATTTCTGGAAGAACCACTGATTCCATATATTTTAACTGTATTTTGCGTACTAGAAGTTTAAATATGCTAATCAATGCAGAACTGCATACGTTGTTTATTAAACTGCATTAAAGAAGGGGCTATATTCAATAAAGTGTATGCTAAGTGCACACAATATGTATTTAAGAACCTTCTTATGACATTTTTTGTTCTTTCTAGCCAATCAGAAAGATTACACTAAGTGTACATGTAGTCTATACTTTGCAGTAACCTTTATGAATCCCTATCAATACTTAAAGCTTCAAGAACATCAATAGGAAAACTAAAATTATGAAGAAGAAGATGTGAGTTATGTCTGTCTTTTAAATTCTGAAAAAAGTCTGCAGCATGATCTGTTTATACCTACTATATCTGAATGCAGGTCTTATGATACGAGCTACTTTATGAGCTATTAAAAAAAACATAAAGAAAAATTAGTAAAAGTATCTCCAAATGTGGAAATCATGTTGTTTTGTTTTTTTTACTTTTAATTTAATTTGAATTTGGCAATCCTGTAAAATTCACAAGTTTGTAAGGTATAGTTTCAATAAGTTAACACTAGCAAAAATAAAATTAACCAGCAAAGATAGGCTGCATATATTTGTTACATACAGCTAAACTTTATATTAAAGGCAATCAATCTTTTTTACTAGCACAGAGCAATAAAGATTCAATTACAGATATACAAAGCTCATTACAGGTACACTTGCAAACTTAATTAGAGATGCAGTTTGAGCTATTTCAAAATGAACTTGCAGCATAAAATTAAAATCCTTAATTCAGCACCTTTTTAATTAACTGTATAGAGAAAAGGCATATTTTCTTTCCAACAGAGAAACCACTCCACAATTAAGCTTTTCTTAAGTGACACAATGCATATGCTATCCACACAGAAAAAAAGACTTAACAAACTATGTAAGATATCAAAGATATGAAAGAAATTACTGTGCCTCCTTTCCAAAGCTGTTTCATGACTAAACTAAATAATAGTGTAGAAGCAAAAAGAGAACATAATGCCACTTGTGTTTTCACAAACCATCAAGCTTTACTGAAGCATTGATAAAATCCCAAACCCTATATTTAATGTTTGTCTGTAATAGATAATATGAGATAAAGCATAAATAACAGATACATTCATCTATACATATACAATCAAACATTAACCCAGAGGAGCTTCTGGCTTATGAGAAGAAATATCATACATCACTGTCCTACCAAAATAGAAAATACACCACCATTTCCAGATGGCTATAGTCCAGCTGGAGGGTCCCTAGACCACCTTTAATCTGGAAGTCTAGCAATGTAATACAGTGGTGCTATCCTTGGGCATTGTCTTTCATTACTTGAACTAATTGCCCAAAGAGTTAATGGCACTTGTCTCAGCTACTGAAAACTACCTGTCAAGGCAGTATTTCTGGTCATAAATACCTTGACCCCTAAAAAAGATGATTATCCAGTTGTGGAATCCAATGCCTAACTGCTTTAATTGTAACAGAGTAAACTTGGACCCATAAATTGTGACTTGTGGGGTAAGATCAAAGCATGTACTGCTTGTCTGCATTTGACTTTTGACACCTCCAATAGCTACCCTAGACCTTATTCTTGTATGTTTACCATGCTGAATATTGTTAGTGATGAATTCTGTTGATATGTGTGAAAGCTAACAATGGTGCATTAAGTCAGCTTCGCCACATTGCCAAGAATTTTCAGCCAATTCGGGTATGGGATATGAACTCCCATGAACTACTACCAATTATGTCTTTTAAAGTCTCAGTACTCCTAGATACCATGCAGTTTAGATAAAGCACCTTTAGGCATACATATGATCTCTTTAAAGTGATGGGAATGAAGGCTCTGGTGGTGGACATTCACTTACATGATCCATATTTGAAAGTATTTCTACTGGTGAAAATGTAGTTTACACAACTGAAGAGGTCACCCAAGTAAAAAAGATCATTATTGATCCAAACAGGTCACAGGGTCACTCGCTTATCTATATTGCACTTAGGGTTACCTTAGGTATACTCACAAAGATGGTATTTGTCCTTGTTCCCCACCTATTTTACCAACTATCACCTAATGCTGTCAAAACTCAATGCATAATGATACATTCCTAGTTTGACTCATTTTTTGCATTTAGACTTTAGAAATGTTGGCTTACATATCAAAAGTAGATGTTGGTACTCAAGAAGGTGAGCTTAGTTATATACAACACTTGGGCACTTTAAGATTCAGGACAGCTAAGTTTCCCTTTAAGTCAGGATAACACAGTGACTAGTTTTTATTGTATGATTAATAAATTTGCTAAACAATCTGCTGATATAATACTTATTGCTCTACCTTTGGTAGTAAAACTTGTACAGTATTGCAGAATAAACATTTATGGAGTGAACTTGAATAGCTACCAGTAGAAGAAGAGAATGTTCATATTACTAGAAAGCATTGCTGAAGAGCATTAGGTGGCAGTTCATTAAGTTCTACGGAGATTAAAGGAGTCAAATGCAATTCTAGTAATCTTATTCTTTGCTTCAAAATTTGAATAAATCTAGAATTCAGAAGCAAATTCTGGTCATTGAAGATTCAGTGTAGGGAATCTTGAGGAACATTATTCCTAGACTGCAAAGGGAATTGGTACCAATATTTTCTTGAGGGAATGTAACATGTGTGACATTAGGGATGATATTAGGAAAATATGTAATGATGGCTTGAGATGTGATATTATTACTATAGTCGGTGGCTGTAATGATGTTGCAAGGACAGATGGTGACTCTTTTCACAAGGTTGTGGGAGAGGTAATGGATTTGAGTAAAATCTATGATTTCATACTAGTTTTCTGTGACCTCTCCATTCTCAAAGATCTACCAGGTTGCAGGCAAGGTACATTACATATTGTATATGATGTGAATCCTTAAGTAATTCCATGAAAGTAATTCCACTTTAAGAACTTTTTGATAATAAGCCTACTTATTCTTGTAATGATAAGTTGCACTTGAATCACTGAAGAAATAGTGTGGTGGGACGTCAACAAACTAAAATGATTTTTTTAAGGTAAATTCTGTAATCTCCTCAAGCTCAAGAAATATTAATTTGAGATGTTTGTTGATGAATAATGCAGATAGCTTAAATAATAAATTAGTGAAATTAAAGGCTAATATTGCAAATCTCTTAGCTGATGTACTATTTTAACAGAAACTTGGTTTAGGACTAATAAGAAACTTTTGACCATTTGTAGGTATACCAGTCATCATATTTTCTTGATCTAATCACAGTGATGGGGATACAGCAACTAATATTTCAAAAACAATTTTCTCCGCAATGATCTTTTGTGATAAGAATGCTGAATTCATAACAGGAAAAATTTCCGATAAGGGTTACAGTTGTGATGTAGCTCTTATTTTTCTCTATCCAAATAACACAAAGGAAGTTGATAATAAGTTGTTTCAACATATCAGCAGATGTTTTGTGAATAGTTTTTATATCAAAGCAAGAGATATACATGTGCCTAATATTGATTAGACAGCTTCTATCACATTAGGTAAAGTAATAAATATTTGATAATGGAGAGTATTACAAAATGTTATTCAGAAATAGTAAATAAGTTTACACCTAGTAACAATGTCTAAGATATAGTAAGGATAAACTGAAGATAGAAATTAAAATGCTGCTGTGTTGGACAGTAACTAAACAGAGCTTAATATTTGTAGACCACCTCTGGAGTTGTGTAATTTTGTATTTACGAAACAAAGCAATGTTGTAGAGAAGTCTTAATCAGATTTTGATTCAATAAATGCTGATATTTATTTATGGAACTGGAAGGATAGTTTAGAAAATCAGACAATTCAGGAAAGATGGACTTTTTTTTATAATTAGATGGATGATTTGATAGACGATTATGTTCCTATAGGTCTGCAATCAAGAAATAGGCATGCTGCCCACTATGGTGGAATCGTAAGCTATCTAAGGTAGAAATTAAGAAAACAGATGAGAGGATTTGGTGTAATAGTTAAGGTCTTTGCCCCACAGATGCAAAGCACATGGTATGATTCTGGCCTCTGATAATTGACTAAGCTTGTAATAGTCCACAAATGGATAGCCTAGTATTTACCTATGAACATTTGGTTGCACTAATGTACTGAATTGCACTGTATTGCTTCAGCTACCATCCCTCATAAATTATTTCTTTAAGTTGGGGGTAGGTATAATAGTTAATGTATTTAGCACACAGACATAATATACAGGGATTGATTCTCACCTTTGAAAAGGAAATTGACTAGGCTTAAAATGGCCTACAAGTGCAGCTTATCTACAAACCTATATGATGGTATTATAAGGTTCACCCATTGGTTAGTAATAACAAATTATAATAATTTTACAAAATCCACTTTAAGATTAATAAATAAACTAAGATCAAGTCATGGACTAAATTTCAATGATAATAACAAGAGTTTATTCAAACAACTGCGTAATTATGGTCTTGGTGATACACTTGGGTCATTGTTAAAAGATAGTTTAAATTACATTACAGAGCCTGAAGAACTGTAGAAA
Organism: Protopterus annectens; assembly: GCF_019279795.1. Taxonomy (NCBI): domain Eukaryota; kingdom Metazoa; phylum Chordata; order Ceratodontiformes; family Protopteridae; genus Protopterus; species Protopterus annectens. The sequence goes on from NC_056726.1 coordinate 1,888,025,105, forward strand.
TTGTTTGCAGATGGTTTATTCAGTGATTTACAACCTAACAATCCAGTAATTTCTTCCCCTTAGTTGGTGACCTGGAACTGGCACAATTGCAAGATGAATGTATAAGACAACCTTTATCAAGCATTAAATCCAATTCAGCTGCAGGAACTGGTGGTCTGAATGGATATTTTTGAAGGCAAGTGTTGAAAATTTGACTTCCTGTTTATTGGATTTATTTCAAGGAACATCTGTTGATGAATATGTGCCTCGTTTATGGAAGGAGGCTATTGTAATACCATTTCAAAAATGCAAATGAAGTTTAATACCTGACAATCATAGGCCAATTAATCTTACTTGAATTTTGGGTAAATATTTTGAATGAGCATTGTGTATGTAATTTAAGAAAATATTTGACTTTAGTAGAAATATATATCAATATGGATTTTTGGCAGGTAAATCGAGTACATCCAATTTCATTAATTTCTATAAAATTGCTGTATGTTCCTTAGATATTGGCCTAGCAGTGGATGCAGTGGATTTGGGTTTTGCTAAGGCTTTCATACTGTTCTCCATATTGTAATTATTGATACTTTAAGGAATGATGATATTGATGCATACATTGCTAGATGGGTGACAAATTGTTGTTAAATAAAAAATGTAGAGTGAGAATTAAAAATTACTACTTAAGTTATAAATCGATCACTAACGGTATTCCACAGAGATCCATTTTAGAAGTGTTACTTTTTGGGTAATGCCAGATTGTCCAATTTGCTGATGACATTAAAATAATAAGGACAGTTACTAAAAATAAGGATCATTACCAGTTACAAAAATACGTTGTCAACTTATATGAGTGGATATTATCAAAAGATATGAACTTTAACAACAATAAGTTCACAGTTTTGCATTTTGGGATTGGAAATCATTTTTATCTTTATGCTTTGGATAATAACATTTTTTTTATTTTCACATATGTTAAAAGAGTTCAGTATCATTGTGGATTCTACCTAGAAATTTGGTGAGAATACCTCAATATTTTCAAGAAGTATTATGGCTTCATCAGGAACATACTTAACTGCTTTAGTAGCATGGATAGACATGTGCTTGTTAAGATATATGCAACCAGCATACAACCTATTATTGAATATATAAAGAGAAAAATCAAAACCACAATTCTTGAACCAATGAACCAATGCAAAAAATCAAATAAAACAATGAAAAAGCACCACTTGCCAGCAAAATTAATTACACTCATATTGTTGTCAGGTGATGCTTTTTTTTTTCGTTCTATTACTAAATTTGCTGGTTCATTTTGTGTAGTGAGCATCTCAGTTAAAGATGCTGGAATGTAGTCAGATAACATTTATGAGAGAGGTAGCTGCTTTCAAATATTTGTCCTATATTGACTCACTTGAGCATTTATCTTTATACTAAATTGTATATAGGTTCTTAAGAGGAGATTTGATTCCGGTTTATAACTTCTTGAAGAAGAATACAATGGCTACTATGCTGGGCATGCAAGCTACTGATCTCAATCTAAATACTAGAAATTATAATTTTCTTCTTAAGTTGCCAATTGTAAGATTGACTTTAAAAGGGTATTTCCTTCATTCAGAAACTGGTATGCTATTGAATTACCTAGCTGGTCACATTAGATGTGCTAAAGAATTTACATGCTTTAAAGTACTGTTTGACACTTGGTTTAAAGATATGCATTACATGGATCTATATTAGCTCATCGAAAACTAACTTCAGTGAACGTCCGTTCATCGAATATAAATCAGGCCATTCATCAAACATTCACATCAGCAAACATTTTTCCCAGGGCAGTGAGTTACTTGGCCAGTATTAGGAAATTTGCTATTTCCCCCAATGTAGTGCATTCTCAAAGTTGGTATATAAAAGTGTGGGGGGGTTTGGTGGGTTTAATATACTGTGGTGTGTGTGACGGTCAGTATGTTGGCCAAGTAACTCACTGCCCTGTGAACATTTGATGAATGGTCATTCAATGATTTATGTTCAATGAACGGCCATTCGCTAAAGTTAATTTTCAATGAAGTAATATAGACATGCATTACAAAACAGGGACTGTAATAAAGCAAACTCTTATATAGCCTGTGTGCACCCAGAGTTTAATAACTATTTCACTGAATCATTGAAAAAGCTGGGCAAGACCAAGAAAAAAAAATTAAGATGGGATGACAGAAAAATCAAGTCAGAGTTGAATAGCCCCATAGTGCTAACTCAAAGCATGACTGAACAATCAGGTTCTGTAATTATTTTTGGAAACTGAATAGCATTTCCAAATCTGTCAGTTACCCAAAGGCTGGGATGGATAAACTAATAAAAAGAATAGGAAAGGCAAGATTAATGACCACATTAGATCAAAGAGGTATTAGCAAATCAAATTGGCTAGACATTATATTGGTCACAAAACATTACCCTGCAATGTGGCTACAAACACAACAAACTGGAAATGATTGAACTTTGCCAGTGGGCAAACCCTTTAAATTTACTTTCAAAACATGGCAAGGGTCACCCCACCATGATGTAATTAACCTTTCTAGGTCTTACAGTCTACAAAGTGAGTCTGAAACTGAGTGTTAAGCAGGGGTGAGGGTCAATGCAGTGTAATGTGTCAGTTCTCATCTTATGTTGTGTCAATCTAATGTAAATAATGTTGCTGTACATAAAATGTTTTGCAAATAGTGAACATCTTATGAATAATATGTTTGTAAATTGTATTTTACATAAAGTGTTTTGTAATTACTTTTCCCTTTAAGGCAGGGAAATGTACTTTGTTTATTATTTGAAACATTCCTACACAGAGTGCTGTCAACAGGCAGTTATCCATTTGTGTGGTATATAAAAAGGAGTGTTATGGTCATTGTAACCAGATACATTGGCTTCTCTATACATAGGGAGTTCCTGCCTTAAACAGCAGCTGTGGAGAAAAAGAGACCAGCTCTAAGAACTTAAAGTAGCCTTTAGATTTTCTACTAAAACCTAGACAGAAATGACTATAGAAGAGTTCGTATGAAATACTGTAAAACTTCTATTCCTTTGCATGTGCCAAAGAAGAGCCTGCTAAAATATATTTTTTTATTTTCTGTTCACACATATTAAAACTTGTTTTGCCCTGCTTACTTTATTATAAAAATGCTACCTTCTCAGTTCTTTCCATACTTTTTGTAGCATTAATCCATTTGCAGTAAAATAATACAGCACAAATGATTGCTAGCTAGCCATAAGCTATAAGGTTATTACAAATTTTAAGAAAAACAAGCTGCAATAACACAAAACCAAAACAAGAAACACTTTAAGTATGCAAATTATAAACGAAGGAGTCCAAAATGGTCACATAGCAGTTTTAACTGGCAGCTTGCACAGATTAAGCCTTCTGATCTTTTGCTAACCTTGAATAAAAATGGCACATCTCTTCTTATTCTATAATTCATATAGAACTGATCCCTTTTCTGTCAAAGAATGTAATGCAAATATTTACTAACTGTGTCTAATGAAAAACTTTTTTAAAACCCAAAGAAAAACAAAGATTAGTAAAACAAGCTTAATCAAACTGCAGTAAAGCAAAAGTAAAAGACAAAAAAAAACTGAAATATTCAAGCGATCAATCAAGAAATCAGAAATAATGACTGACTTTAATAATTGGCTTAGTTTCTGGCGTCATTCTAATGGGGTGCAATATATGTCAGCATGAAAGGAGATGTTCAACTGCTTTGCCAGGGGTAGTCTGTTCCTCTCACCAATAGGCTTTGGAATATTAAATAAAACATTGTCTTCCCCATAGTACCATTTTTAGCCAACACCAGTCTGAAAATATTTCCAACATATCAAATCAAAACCAAGAAAATCTGGATGTGTTACTGCTTAATGCTTGATGTCTCACCAAGAAACTCCACTCCCTACAAATTCTCCCCACTCTACAAACATTGATGTCCATGGAGTTAATAAGAGATTGTTTAAAGCCATGAGGAACACTTCAGCAGTACAAGGCTATAATGCCTTCCTAACATGTAGAACAGCTACTCCACAGGCAGGGACTAAAGGTGAAGGTGTCTCGACTTCTATTAAATATAAATATACCTCAAGGCTGTAGAAACAGAATGATGTACTTGAACTTCTCCATGTTCAAATCACCATAGGCAAAATCCAATGCCACGTCCTTGCAACCTCTAGCTCCCCCTCTGTGACTCAGGAAACTTATAACATGTATTTAAGCTTACTGGAAACATTCACCATCCAACCTAATCTTATATTTATGTATGACTTTTATTACCCACTATTAACTGAGAATCAGGTACAACACCAAAGGTGCAGGCACAGAGATTCTTGGATTTTCTAAACATAAAATCCCTGGATGAGATTATCAATACACCAAACAGGGAAGCAAATATACTAGATCTGGTCCTCACTAATATGGGAGACTGCTGCACACCTCATAGTGTAATCTCTTCTATGGCAAGGTCAGACCACAAAAAGTGGTCTCCTTTGAAGTAAAATTAAAACCCAGAACCCCAGCTAACCATGGAATGTTTATAAATTACTGTAATGGTAACTTCCTACTATTAAGTGATAACCTGACAAAATGTCAAGGCCCTTCAAACCCTGAGAACACTGCTACCTACGCAGAACTGTTCAAAGAAACTCTATACAAGCACGTTAATTGCTGCATAGAGGCAGCTTTGCCCACCATGAATAAGTACACAACTAGTTCAAAAATCAAGCCACGCTGGTGGAATCACATCAGTAGACTGTATAGCAATAGGTGAAAAACATCATGGCAAAAGCTAGGAGGTGTAGCATCCAGCAGGATAAATGCTTTTGCATCAAAATAAAGTAACAATTCAGAAGATAAGTAGAGTCTAACAAACCCAAATTTGAGGTTAATTTGGTCACCAAGGCCAAGGGAAACTGCAAGATATTCTTTAGCTATGTCTGCAACCTCAAAGGCAATACACAATTATGTGCAGTGCTCACTGTTAATGGATCAACCTATACTGAGTCAGAAGATATAGCAAACCTAATGGCAGACAAATTCAGATCTAATTTTCCTGCACTCTCCACCTCAGCCTCCCATCACAAAATATCTTCAAATATAACACCACTTAATATCACTAGGGATCAACTCCTACCACTTAATATCACTAGGGATCAACTCCTTAATGCTGTCTCTAAGGCCAAGAATCCTGCATCATGGGGCCCTGGCAATATCCCAGGCTGCCTTCAAAATAGCATGAAATATAGCCTATTATGCACTGTGGAATCCTTATTCATCCATAGCCTACAAACAGGCTTCATGTCTTACAATTGGAGAACATCAGCCATCAACCCTTTGCACAAAGGTGGGCCATCTACATATCCTGGAAACTACAGACCCACAAGTCTTACTAGTCTGTTATGCAAAGCTATAGAAAGAATTATCATGGACATAATCAATATACATTAATGACATAGAAAACCTCCAGACACTGGACCCAACCCAGCTTGGATTCATCAAGTGCAGGTCATGCCTTCTCATCCTGGTGGACTTCTTTGAGAAGGTCACCAAAGCAATGGATGGCAGAAAAATGGTTCACACTGCCTAGCTTGACCTAGCCAATGTATTTGATACAATACCCCACTCAGGCATCATTGACAAACTCAAAAGGTAGGTATAAACCATTATGTCATCCAGTGGATAGCCATTTGGCTCACAGACAGGACCCAGAAAGCCAGAACTAGGGAGTCCACCTCTACAAAGAGGCATGTCAAAAGAGGAATCCCACAGGATGAGTCCTTGAACTGCTCCTTTTTGGTATTTACTTTTATGAAGTCAAGGTCAGTGTCAAAGGCCTCTGGCTGACCCAGTTTGCAGATAATAGCAAATTAGGTGCAGGCATAGAATCCCCCAGCAACACTAATGTTCTCCAGGAATAGCTGGAACAGACAACTTATTTCAGAGCAATGGACTAAAACCAAATGCCAAGAAATGCATAATAGTATCCATCCCAGTAACTATTAAACTGGCAACACATGCCTAAAAGTCGACATAGTATTCAGGGAATAGGGGCACATGTAGGCAGTAATCTAGCCTTTGACCATCACATGTCTACAATAGTGAGGAAATAATTCTACATTGTGCAACTTATAAATTAAGGTATGTCATGTAGACCCAGTGAGGTCATTGTTCCACTGTATTTGACATTCATCATACCTATCATTGAGTATAATGCCCCATATGGTATATACTTAACAAGGCACATCCAACAACTGGAAAATCCACAGAGGTTTCACACTAAAGAATACAGTGCATAAATAACATTTCCTATGCAGACTATGTCAAAGCCCTATTCTTGTATTTTGTCTCCCACAGGTTTTTGAGATCAGATCTATGTCTGATACAAGGCATTGTCTAATGCCACCCTGATGGACCTCTTGCACATCCGCAAAACAAACAAAACTAGAAGTACCTGTTCTAAGTCCTTAGACCTGCTGGAGTGACAGGTATATATCCCAGAAACTGGTCCTTCTCTGGAACAAGGTTATCTATCCATGTGAAGCAGAGTACCTCCCTAACCTACTTTACGTGTAACTCGGATAATTCAAATGGGGTCAGGAAATTAATCCCTGGTTTGGCTCCTATGTCTCTAATGGACACAGGTAGCCTGTAAATGGTTCATCTCCCACGCCCCGGCTTGTAGATATTTTATCTCACAAGTGCTGTCTTACACATACCAAGGGTGACAGAACTTGCCATAAATTTGGAATGAATGGCTAGGACTAAAAAGCCCTCTGAGGTCATTAGCCTAGTACACACCTATGAAACTGTGAACATATGGTCACAAAACAATTTTACTAGACAATTCACACAGATTAAATTTTGACTCCTTGCCAAATTCTATGGAAAATGCAGAAAAGCCCTGTGATTGAACCATATGACCTAAGTTTTTATAGCAGCCCAGGTAACTCTTTTTGCAGGTTGGGGGAGGGACTTTCTGTAACCAAATCTTGACCTCTTGTCCTGTCTGGAGACCTGAGGTGGCTCACTGTAAACATTGCTGCCAGAACATGGAGGCTTGTTGTTGGCCAGTGACTGGGCAGTGTCAGCCTGGCATCCCAAGATGATGAAATTAGCTTTCATGGGGACATGTATGTGGAACACTCATATATTAGCAGGGAAAGTGATGCATATCCCGCAGTAATACAATGCTAATATCACCACCTGTGGCAGGGTTTGAATTATTAGAATTGCTCCTAAAGTTTAATTTTAATAAAATGAAAACTGCCTTGATGGAAGGTGGCATTGACTGCTTACTGGTTGAGGGAGGGAATAGCACTATGAAGACTCCGTCAGCAGGGTAGTTTAGATTTATCTTGACATAAACGTGCATATGTCTTAGTCTAGGAGCATGCTAGCTAAAGTGTCATTTGGGCCTTGTGTACTGAGGAGTATATGAGCTGGGAAATGTATGGTCTCTGGTAAAGGATATTTTAAAACTATCTCTTCAACACTCTCTTTCTGTCCTTGGCTAGAGCAGCAGCACTTGTTATCCACAGAGAACAATAATTGTGAAACATGACAGGGACTCAAAGAACTCTTATGGCTGCCTGGATACTAACCCCCAACACAATGTGGCTTGATGTTGCACATACCCCAACAGTAAAATACTGTGCTTCAGTAAGTGACTCAGTAAAATATATATATTTTTTCTGATCATAGTACTAGGACATTTTGTATTACTTTACAGCTTAAGGTCTTACTAATTTGACACTAGTGGGAACTGTGCAGACTAAGCCTCTGCAATTGGGACTGGCTGTCTAGTAGTGCTTTCCTACCAGTTTGCACACACATAATCATATTACTAGAGACTGCAAGGAAAATCAAAGCTGCTGATCTTCAGGAACCATTTTCTCTTTGCAGGTTCATTTTTTTCTTTATTTTAAACTGTGACAAGAAGCCACTAGAACTGTTAGCAGTAGTAAGATACTGCCCACAGCAGAATGTACATGTTTTTTTTCTGTATCTGAATTTAGTTTTATCATTCCTGACATGGTGAGATTAACTATCAGTTTTGATGGTGGGAGGTGCATACTTCTCAGCTTATTTACTTTAGAATTCTAGATATAGCCAAAATAATAGGGAGAGAAAATCAGGGGTAAAGGTTTAAAAATTACTATACTTCAATTAAAAGTCAATACAGCAACAGATTTTGAATCAACACATTTTTGAATAATATGAAGTGCTAACATCTGGCATTATTCACTTGTCTTGTAATCCTCAGTGATGTATTAGAAACTCAGGAACAAAGCAAAAATATGAGGCAGTATGAAGCAAGTTTTATAAAACCAAGGACAAATTGAGAACAATGATTTCCTGCATTCATCTCACCTTCTTTGCTTAAGAATTCAGAATATAACCAGCAATAATGGAGGACAAAGACACAAAATCAGGGACAATTTTTTAAATATTACTCTTCTTCTTCTTCTTCTTCTTTTGGCTTTTCCCAGTTAGGGGTCGCCACAGCGGATCACCTGTTTCCATTTCTTCCTGTCCTCTGCATCTTGCTCTGTCACACCAACCACCTGCATGTCCTCTCTAACCACATCCATAAACCTTATCTTAGGCCTTCCTCTTTTCCTCTTACCTGGCAGCTTCATCCTTAGCATCCTTTTCCCAATATACCCAGCATCCCTCCTCAGCACATGTCCAAACCAACGCAATCTCGCCTCTCTGGCTTTGTCTCCAAACTGTCCAACCTGGGCTGACCCTCTAATATACTTATTCCTAATCCTGTCTACCCTTGTCAAACCCAGTGCAAATCTTAACATCTTTAACTCTGCCACATCCAGCTCTGACCCCTGCCTTTTTGTCAGTGCCACTGTCTCCAACCCATATAACATAGCTGGTCTCACTACCCTTTTGTAGACCTTCCCTTTCGCTCTTACTGGTACTCGTCTGTCACAAATCACTCCTGACACTCTTCTTCATCCACTCCACTTTGCCTGTACTCTCTTCTTCACCTCTCTTCCACACTCACCATTACTCTGAACTGTTGATCCCAAGTATTTAAACTCATCCACCTTTGCCAACTCTACTCCCTGCATCCTCACCATTCCTCTATCCTCCCTTTCATTCACACACATCTAATGCCTGGCATTATTAACTTGTCCATATTCCTCAGTGAGTTGCCAATAAATCAGGACAAGATGAAAAAATATGAAGCAAAATCAGGGACTTTTTGTGATATTGTGGGCATTTGTGAGGTATGTCCCCCTGCAGTAGCAACTTAAGCCCTCAGCAGCAACATACATTTCTCTATTTTACCACTTTTGATTTTGACAGCTGATTGCCAGATGTGCATGTCTGTTTGGGGAGGAGAGGAAGCACAATTCTCAACTGTTCCTCATTACAATGAATGTTCCTCATTTTGAGTATTTAAAATTCCATGCTTCACAGAATTTTTTAAAGAAGTAGCCACAGTAAATAATATTGAATCAAATGACCGCATTACAATAGCTTTTACTTAGTATGAAGAAGCTATTAACCGCAATGTAAGCTCACTAGCGGAAGTTGTTTGTAAGTGTTCCTGTGTTACACATTGTGTTCTTTTGTTCAATGATATGTTTCACATTTTTTAGAAATAGAAGGTTAGGAGTTATTGGAGACTGGTGGAAGAAAACAAATGGCAAGCTAAGGCTGACCACATTAAGGTGGTCATTATCATGGGATAGTTAGGAGTGTTGGTGGTGAGATAACTTAGTATGTGAAAGTTCAAAGTTGAAGAGCAATACTGTGATGTATATTCTTTCAGTTTTTTTTTCTGACAGAAACCAGATAGGTTTATGGACAGTAGTTACAATGCACACTGCCCACACTGATTGTGATTTTTATAGCAATGGATGTGGAGTGGGTGCATTACAGCAGCAAGAAAAAAATGTTACCATGGATTTTATGTTTTTCAGTTTCTTATTAATGAGATATTAGGACTATAGAGAATGTATTTGTTTTTTTTTTTCATCACAGGTAATGTATGTAAGCAAATAGTTTAAAGATCACTTGGGTGAACATTGTTTGTTGGTTGTTTACAGTCAAAAGAAGTGTATGATTTAAGAACGAGTACATTCCATTGTATATGTTTCATACTTCAGTATTTTACTAGTAGTCTCTGATTTTCTTTCTTTTATAATTTGTCAGGAATGGCCTTCACCTGTCACCTTTAGGCTTTCAAAAATTGGCCCAAACATCATCCACCCCTATAGTGCCTTTTTCAGGCATTGCCAAACAGACCAACCTTCCAACATACTAATAAAATTATTCAACATGTTAATAAACACTTATAAAACACTTATAAAACAACTGGTAACTGCTTTCATTCTATACACAGAACTTCATCAGACCATGTTGTTAACATTCAAAAGCCATTAAATAAAACACCATAAATCATGACTCATTTGGTTAATGCATTAACCCTTTTCTCTTCAGAACAATTTTGTAATTCCCCTTTCACTCATTCTTGGGCCCATAACACACACTTAATTTAATTTGTCAACAGTATTCTTTCCAGTCAAGTTCATCTTCAGCATCCCATTTGAAAATAAATTATACACTTGATCTATAACTGAAAATGTAAAACTAATATTTCTTAAATTATCCAAATGCTTGTGATGTACATGTTTTGCCAAAGCATTACTCAACTCCAATTTATTAACTGCTGAGAGATGTTTGTAAATTCTCATGTAAAATTCTCTGGGAGTTATACTGACATAAAAAGTGAGACAGAGCCCACATAACTCGATAGAAACTACATACTTGGATTTACAATTATATTTATTCTGTAGCATTATTTCATAATTCCTAGATATTAACCCTATTTTTTCACTAACCACAATATATTTACAGTGATTACAATTCATAGATTTGAACATTCTTTTATTATATCCTAAGTTGCTCCTAACTAAATTATTCCTGTCAAAATGCTCTTTTAAATGTTTACCCTGCTTATATACAAAATCAGGTTTGTCCCCTATTAATTTCTTAACTTCTTGAAAACTCATGAGAAATTTCCAATTCTTTTTCGCAATTTATCTTATATTTTTTTCAAGTACCGAATTCTCAAGCAAACAGCCCAATGAAAAATTATTTTCTTTAAAAATGTCTTCAGCCTCATTACTTTGGTTGGAAATGAAAACTATATTTATCTGATTTTCTCATTTATAACTTTACTCATAGAGCTGTCAACCATTTCAATCGGATACCTCCAGTATAAAATCTGTTTTTTAAGGCTTCACATTCTACAGTAAAATAATGGGATTCATTTGTTAATCTACTCATTCTGGAAAACTGGCCCTTTACAATATTTCTTTTTTAGGCTCAAATTGTGCATACTACTGAAATGCAAATAACTATACAGTACAAGGGTAATGCGCTTGCCAAGCATGTGATTATGAAGGGGACTGGACATGATTTTAAGTTCCTAGCTGTAGATAGACTATATCCTAATGCCAGGCTGGGGGATATTAGAACACAGACCGAGTTGGTGGAATTGCATTGGATTTTAAGACTGGGTACTACTAGAGGGTGTGGATTAAATGAGCACATTCCTTTGAAACCTGCTCTTAAAGCTCGGAGACTACGTAGATAGTCCCCTTTGATTATAGTTCTCGTGCCCTTATATTATATGTTATATATTATGTATTATTATTGTGTATATATGTTTTATAATGATTACTAATATATGTGCTTTTTTATATATTTTTATATACCTTTTTATGTGTTGTTTCTGGTAAGAGGCGTGTCTAGAGCTTTAGTGATTTGATTGGATATCCTAACTTATTAAATGGGTTGTTCTGCTTGTTCTTTTGATCTGAAGAAGCAATATTGTTATACAGCATGAAGGCACTTATATTAAATAGTTTTTGTCTCTGTGTTACTGGTGTGTTCATGTGATGCTTGTTCTAACTATTACTCTGCACATTTTTTTTCTGTATTTTCTCTTTTAACCTGTTGACTGACATATCATTAATTAAATCCGGGAAATTATTACTTTGTTTTCCTATAGTATAAGTAAAACTGAAATAATTGGTCACTTTATTTAAATATTGTATAAAATCCAAAAGTGCATTTTTAGTCTCCTTCGCCAAAAAAAAAGAAAAAATCAACTATAAAACGTTTGCACAAAACCACATTTTTTAAATACTCTGATTTATATATGTATTATTTTTCCCAGCCTATTATAAAAATATTGGCGTAACTGGGGGCCATAGCCTCCCCCATCGCTACACCAGTCACTTGCCTATAAATGTTATTAAACTCAAAAGAATTGTATGTCAGGATGACATCTAAAATTTCTGTAAATAACCTAATTTGCTCCTTAGAAAAATGACCTGATGTTCTCATCACCCTATTCACAGTTTCCAGCCCTTCTGCATTGGGGATCACTATGTATAATGATACAACATCTGCTGTTACTAATATCAAAGACTCATCTATTGTAAGCTCTTTTATAAACTTACTAAATTTAAAAGAATATTTCACATAAGAATTACTTTGACTCACCAAAATTTGTAAACATTTGTCTACATAGATGGCAATGGATTCCATTTTATTACTTTGACTAGTTACTATGGTTCTGAAAGCTGGCTAATCTACACACTTATGAATTTTAGATAAGCCAAAAAAAACTACCTAACTTAGATTCACCTGGACATTCAATGGATTTAACATTTACAACTATTCTAGTGTCAGCATCAACAAGAGTTGGTTCGATTTATTTTCTAAAGGCTTCACTTTTGTTCCCACACAAAAAACGGACATCTTTAAACTTCTGATAGACATCAAGTTGTTTATCCGGAAAAAGAATTTGGAGCTGTTTTTCAAGGACAAAACTGTAGACTATGATAGACAGGTCTTGAAGCGGAAAAGCACATTCAACCCTCCCACACACCCCCAACTTAAGAACTTTGAGCTTAAGGTAGAACATGAAATTAGATCCCACCTGACAACAATAACCTTTCACTCCAATTTAACAACGGAAGAAAAACACCTTAAGAGCTATTAGTGACAACCACAATCTGAGAGTTATGAAACCTGACAAGGGAGGAGGGGTCGTGGTCATGGAAACTATCCAATATGAAGGGAAAATGTTGGATTTACTAAATGATCCAGACAAATACACTAGAGTGTCTATCAATGAAGTGAACATAGCCTATAGAAAGATCCAGGCTTTACTTTATGACATGCTAATGCAGGGTTCAATAGATCAAGACACGTACAAATTCTTGGTAGTTGACAAACCGAAAATTCCCTGCATTTTTGGAATACCCAAAGTTCATAAAAACGCCTGCGACCCCCCCCTTAGACCGATAGTGTCAGCGGAGGGTTCTATAACAGCTCCATTAGCAAAATATGTTGATCACAAGATTAAACATGTCCTTGAAGGATGTGAAAACATTTTAAAAGACTCTTGGGACCTGTTGAGAAGAATCAAACCTACCCTATACAGTGAGAACACTTCTTTTGGAACCATGGACGTTATAGACCTATTTGGTTGTATTCCACATGACCTGGGTTTATCTTGGTTTGAGGAGAAATTAATAGAAAGCAAAAAACTGACACACATTGACTTCACGAACATTTTGACATTGATGGAAATAGTTCTCAAAAACAATTTCATCTATTTCCAAGGGAGTACTTCAAACAAGAAAAGGGCGTTGCAATGGGTGCACACTGTGCACCAGCCTACGCAAATATCATCATGGCCTTTTGGGAAGAACATTTTCTCATCAGAAACCCCCTATTTAAGGAATGCTCCCTTTATACTAGGTTCTTAGATGATCTGTGTTTCTTTTTGGAAGGGTAGTAGAGAAAATTTCAACAATCTTTTAATACACGTAAACAATACTACGACCTTTTGGCTTTTACTGGTAACTTTGTGAACAAGAACTGAAATATCTAGATGTCCACATAGAGAAAAGGGAAGGGAAATTTACATCAAGGATTTTCAGAAAAGAAACCTTCTCAATTCTTATCTGCATTACACCAGTTGCCACCCCCACCAGAAGAAAGGGGTAATAAAGGGTCAATTGGTCAGATCTAGCAGAATGACTTCAGACAACAAAGTCTTCTCTGAAGAAACCAACCTCTTAAGGGGCCTTTTTACCCAGAGAGGGTATCCTTTGGAAATGTTCAACAAAATACTAGAAGAAGTCAACACAAAAAGAACAGATGTATTTGCACCTATTTTAGGTGAAGAAGAACAATTAACCCACAATAAAGGACAAGCAAGTAATTTTGGGGCAAAAGAAACAGGGTTAATTACAACCTTCAATGAACAATCAGCCTTTGTTAGGAACATTTTTTCAAGGGAATGGCACAGTTTTTCGAAATTTTCAGACCTTGAACATATTTTCGATAAAGAGCTGTCCCATGTCTATCGGAAAGGGAAGAGCATCAAAAACTACTTGGAAGGAAGGACAAATGCCAACACACAGAACAGTAGCAATAGAACCAAGAAAGGATTATACAAATGTGGGAGATGTAAATACTGCACACATTTGCATTGTGGTGAAACAATTTTTTTAGAAGCAAGAAATATGACCTTGCAATTGAATACATTTGCTAACTGTGACACCAAAGGCATCATATATCTGGCTGTTTGTAAAAAATGTCCCTCCTTCTACGTAGGGAAGAGCGAAAGAAAGCTCAGACAGAGAATATATGAGCACTTATACGATGTCAAGGTGATGAATGACAAAAACGCACTTAGCAAGCATTCAGCCAAATGTAACACATCAGGTTATTCTTTTTTTATACTTGAAGTTGTCCCCACTAACCCAAGAGGTGGGATGTGGGAAACACTTATTGAATACAAGGAACTGTATTGGCAACTTTTTTTAGATGCTAACCGTAACTTAGGGCTGAATGACATGGTATCATTAGCTCCAGTATTGAAGTTGAGAGCTGCAAAACTCTAATACAAAGAGCTAAAACTTTTTTGTTATGTTCTTTTGTTGCGAATTACAAGAAACATACCCTTCTCAGGATTTTATATTACCAGCTGTTGGTTCAGTTATAATTATACACTATGGCCACAAGATGGTGTCATTTTAAACCCAGATTCACATGCTTCATTCACATTTAATGTAGAAAGCATTTTAAATTATTTTAAATGGTGTTACAAAATAATGTTTTTAATTAACTTTTAAAGATGTTTTAAATTATTATTGTAATTAAAGTGTGGATTTATTTTATTCAGAGATGTGGTTTTAACCTTGGCTTGTGAAGACTGTATGAACCAATCAGTTCCAACAATTAACCTTAGTAAATGGTCCAACATGATTGGCTTTCAGTACTGTGATGTAATTTGAAAAACATATAAAAGCATTTAACTTTTAAAGATGGATGTTTAACTGATGAAGTTGGCGGCAACGTGATAGTGGATACGTTATTGCTTTTGTATTTCTAGACCCGGTCTTTGTATTGGAGTGTTTTTACAGTGCTTATTAAAGCATTTTTCCTTTGAGCATCGATTTATTTGTGCTTGGTGGATACTTCATTCTACTTTTCTCAGTTTATTTGGCTGTTTGGCTCACTATTTTTTATTGGTTTGTGTTATGGAGCCACTGCCGAGCACAGATCTAGCTCCTAGGAGCTCCGAGACTGGGAACTAAGGAAGTTGATCGGGCAACTCACGTTGGTTGCCTTGCTGACACCGCTCAGCCAGTCATTTGCCTCCATTGCAATGCTTTCACAACTCCCGGGGAACCAGGAAGTGAATCGGAAGCAGACTGTGACAGACTGTAATATTCGCGATGAAGAAGGAAACAATTTTTCAAACAGAGAGGATTTAGACAGTGGAAACAGTCTGGATGGGTTCCACACATCACGATTGATCAAGGAACGCTAACAGTAATGGCGGTGATGATATATCGGTGAGACCGAAAAGTCAGAGGAAGCGGCACCAAGAGTGCACGGACATATCTAACGTTTCCACAGGTACACAGAAACTGTTTTCAGACTGTTTTAAAGCTAAATATAGCTTTGATTTAGCCTAGTCCAACTGTGCAAACTAACTCTAATTTTTCTACACTACTTAATGATTTAGAATTCTTTTTGATTAAATACAAAACTTTAGAAATTGACAATGATTATTTAAAGTACTGTATTTCCTTGAGCATTGTACCAAAGGGTTTAAGGGTCTGCAAATACCCTAACAATGTTGTTGATGGGTCTGAATTTTGTAACAAGCTCATCTCTATTTTTGATAACTGTGGCATGAATATAATGAAAGCTATTATTAATAATAATGAAAGGGTTATGGAAAAGCTACAATTAGACATTGAAAAAACCAACAAAGCTATTACAAATGATTTGTTGTATTCTATTGAAGCCAATAAATTAAAATACCAAAATGTGTTTCACAAAGTAGATGCTAAATGCAAGGAGGTTCAGACTAGGAAAATAGGAAAATCAAAAGGGACCAAGATGAGTACAAAACAAAACACACTACCCCAAACCAAGAACTACTTACAGAAATAGTTATGTGAACCAGGGAGGCAAGAGACACACGAATGTGAATGGGGGGAAGTGGAAATTGATGAACAACAGGAACAAGCCCCAGGGCCAGAAGAATATGCCCCATTAAGGAGATCAGAGAGACTCATGCAACAAGGAAGGTTTATTACAATTCAAAAACTACAGGGGAAGGGGAGACCTTTCCAGATGACGAGGCAGGGTTGGAATTAGAAGATGGTATCACCAACATTCTCAACACCTGGACATTCAATGGATTTAACATTTACAATTATTCTAGTGTCAGCATCAACAAGAGTTGGTTCGATTTATTTTCTAAAGGCTTCACTTTTGTTCCCACACAAAACGGACATCTTTAAACTTCTGATAGACATCAAGTTGTTTATCCGGAAAAAGAATTTGGAGCTGTTTTCAAGGACAAAACTGTAGACTATGATAGACAGGTCTTGAAGGAAAAGCACATTCAACCCTCCCACACACCCCAACTTAAGAACTTTGAGCTTAAGGTAGAACATGAAATTAGATCCCACCTGACAACAAAAACCTTTCACTCCAATTTAACAACGGAAGAGAAAACACCTTAAGAGCTATTAGTGACAACCACAATCTGAGAGTTATGAAACCTGACAAGGGAGGAGGGTCGTGGTCATGGAAACTATCCAATATGAAGGAAAATGTTGGATTTACTAAATGATCCAGACAAATACACTAGAGTGTCTATCAATGAAGTGAACATAGCCTATAGAAAGATCCAGGCTTTACTTTATGACATGCTAATGCAGGGTTCAATAGATCAAGACACATACAAATTCTTGGTAGTTGACAAACCGAAAATTCCCTGCATTTTTGGAATACCCAAAGTTCATAAAAGCCTCACCCCCCCTTAGACCGATAGTGTCAGCGGAGGGTTCTATAACAGCTCCATTAGCAAAATATGTTGATCACAAGATTAAACATGTCCTTGAAGGATGTGAAAACATTTTAAAAGACTCTTGGGACCTGTTGAGAAGAATCAAACCTACCCTATACAGTGAGAACACTTCTTTTGGAACCATGGACGTTATAGACCTATTTGGTTGTATTCCACATGACCTGGGTTTATCTTGGTTTGAGGAGAAATTAATAGAAAGCAAAAAAACTGACACACATTGACTTCACGAACATTTGGACATTGATGGAAATAGTTCTCAAAAACAATTTCATCTATATCCAAGGGAGTACTTCAAACAAGAAAGGGCGTTGCAATGGGTGCACACTGTGCACCAGCCTAAAATATCATCATGGCCTTTTGGGAAGAAAATTTTCTCATCAGAAACCCCTATTTAAGGAATGCTCCTTTATACTAGGTTCTTAGATGATCTGTGTTTCTTTTGGAAGGGTAGTAGAGAAAATTTCAACAATCTTTTAATACACGTAAACAATAGTACGACCTTTTGGCTTTTACTGGTAACTTTGAACAAGAACTGAAATATCTAGATGTCCACATAGAGAAAAGGGAAGGGAAATTTACATCAAGGATTTTCAGAAAAGAAACCTTCTCCAATTCTTATCTGCATTACACCAGTTGCCACCCCCCCCACCAGAAGAAAGGGGTAATAAAGGGTCAATTGGTCAGATCTAGCAGAATGACTTCAGACAACAAAGTCTTCTCTGAAGAAACCAACCTCTTAAGGGGCCTTTTTACCCAGAGAGGGTATCCTTTGGAAATGTTCAACAAAATACTAGAAGAAGTCAACACAAAAAGAACAGATGTATTTGCACCTATTTTAGGTGAAGAAGAACAATTAACCCACAATAAAGGACAAGCAAGTAATTTTGGGGCAAAAGAAACAGGGTTAATTACAACCTTCAATGAACAATCAGCCTTTGTTAGGAACATTTTTTCAAGGGAATGGCACAGTTTTTCGAAATTTTCAGACCTTGAACATATTTTTGATAAAGAGCTGTCCCATGTCTATCGGAAAGGGAAGAGCATCAAAAACTACTTGGAAGGAAGGACAAATGCCAACACACAGAACAGTAGCAATAGAACCAAGAAAGGATTATACAAATGTGGGAGATGTAAATACTGCACACATTTGCATTGTGGTGAAACAATTTTTAGAAGCAAGAAATATGACCTTGCAATTGAATACATTTGCTAACTGTGACACCAAAGGCATCATATATCTGGCTGTTTGTAAAAAATGTCCCTCCTTCTACGTAGGGAAGTGCGAAAGAAAGCTCAGACAGAGAATATATGAGCACTTATACGATGTCAAGGTGATGAATGAGAAAAACGCACTTAGCAAGCATTCAGCCAAATGTAACACATCAGGTTATTCTTTTTTTATACTTGAAGTTGTCCCCACTAACCCAAGAGGTGGGATGTGGGAAACACTTATTGAATACAAGGAACTGTATTGGCAACTTTTTTTAGATGCTAACCGTAACTTAGGGCTGAATGACATGGTATCATTAGCTCCAGTATTGAAGTTGAGAGCTGCAAAACTCTAATACAAAGAGCTAAAACTTTTTTGTTATGTTCTTTTGTTGCGAATTACAAGAAACATACCCTTCTCAGGATTTTATATTACCAGCTGTTGGTTCAGTTATAATTATACACTATGGCCACAAGATGGTGTCATTTTTAAACCCAGATTCACATGCTTCATTCACATTTAATGTAGAAAGCATTTTAAATTATTTTAAATGGTGTTACAAAATAATGTTTTTAATTAACTTTTTAAAGATGTTTTTAAATTATTATTGTAATTAAAGTGTGGATTTATTTTATTCAGAGATGTGGTTTTAACCTTGGCTTGTGAAGACTGTATGAACCAATCAGTTCCAACAATTAACCTTAGTAAATGGTCCAACATGATTGGCTTTCAGTACTGTGATGTAATTTGAAAAACATATAAAAGCATTTAACTTTTAAAGATGGATGTTTAACTGATGAAGTTGGCGACGAAAACGTGATAGTGGATACGTTATTGCTTTTGTATTTCTAGACCCGGTCTTTGTATTGGAGTGTTTTTTACAGTGCTTATTAAAGCATTTTTTCCTTTGAGCATCGATTTATTTGTGCTTGGTGGATACTTCATTCTACTTTTCGCATTTTTAGTCTCCTTCGCCAAAAAAAAAGAAAAAATCAACTATAAAACGTTTGCACAAAACCACATTTTTTAAATACTCTGATTTATATATGTATTATTTTTCCCAGCCTATTATAAAAATATTGGCGTAACTGGGGGCCATAGCCTCCCCCATCGCTACACCAGTCACTTGCCTATAAATGTTATTAAACTCAAAAGAATTGTATGTCAGGATGACATCTAAAATTTCTGTAAATAACCTAATTTGCTCCTTAGAAAAATGACCTGATGTTCTCATCACCCTATTCACAGTTTCCAGCCCTTCTGCATTGGGGATCACTATGTATAATGATACAACATCTGCTGTTACTAATATCAAAGACTCATCTATTGTAAGCTCTTTTATAAACTTACTAAATTTAAAAGAATATTTCACATAAGAATTACTTTGACTCACCAAAATTTGTAAACATTTGTCTACATAGATGGCAATGGATTCCATTTTATTACTTTGACTAGTTACTATGGTTCTGAAAGCTGGCTAATCTACACACTTATGAATTTTAGATAAGCCAAAAAAAACTACCTAACTTAGATTCCCAAATCCTAAAATATTCAGCAATATTAATGCAGATAAGCACTTCAATGACCCATTCCTCTATAAAATAATCTATTATCCTATATAATTTTCTAACATCTGACCATTCTACTATTTTATAAAACTTTTCATCTTCTAACATGATTTTAATTATTCACAATTAAAACAAAAAAATCTATAAAGACAGCATTCCATTTATCCGCTTTTGTGATATAAAGGTCCTTATTGTTTTTCAAACTAAAGTATTTCTTTCTTTTTTGTCATATTATAATACATGTCTTTACTCTTATTACTTAATAAACTTCTCAATTCACTTTCACACACCAAAAGAAATAATTCAAGCTCAGGACCTAAAGGAGGATTGAACATACTTGTTTTTATTTTTTTTTATTATTTTATTTTTTTAATTCATGTACAATTTGTTATTAACATTAAAATAACATTTTAGATTCAAATTCCTGACATACTCTCTCAAGCAATTAATTGAAAAAATTAAGTCCACCCTTGCTGAAGGCACAAAGCTTAACCCCTTGCTTAAAATCATTAAATGGTCTAAAGATAAACCCCCAGATTCACGAATCCTCCGTGTAAGACTAAATAAGTCTTACTCGAAAACTGCAGTTGAACGGTATGACGTCAGCGTGCCATGCATATTCATGAGGGCACGCTGATTCCACTCCAAGTCTAACACAGACCATGCAGGAAGGCAGGGGCATGTCTGACTGCCGAGCAGTCCAAAGATCCATGCCCCTGCAAGTTTCTGAATTGTGAAATGTCAACACACATGAGCGAGTCCGCTCAAATGTCTACATACCCAACACTACACTCCCTCACATTGTAAACCCCCAGTAGAGTTATAAAATGTAAAACTTTTATTTTTTTTTTTATAATTCCCGATATAGCTGCCCGTATTTGCGCATGATTGCGTGGGTGTGGCCATAGCTTAGCTGCAGTTAGCAATGTCGACATTGAAGAGCATAATAAGAAATGTTTATGCAAATTAATCCAAATAGCAATAGCGTAGTGGTAGAACCTTTGCACAAAGAGGAGGCATTCACGGTTTGTGTTCCACCACTCTCCTTTCTATTTTATGTTTTAAATTAGTATATTAAATAATTCTTGACATATATGAATAAAATTTTACTAAAAAGCATTGAAATGGCCTATGTATCCGTGAACAAAATGTATATATAGAAATGTAAGAAAGATCTTGACATATAAATGCCCGTAGCTAAGCAGCGCTTTACCCAGCACAATATAGTTGGCCGTAATTAAGCAGCGCTTTACCCAGCACAATATAGTTGCCCGTAGTTAAGCAGCGCTTTACCCAGCACAATATAGTTGCCCATAGCTAAGCAGTGCTTTACCCAGTGCAATAATGTTGCCCATAGCTAAGCAGTGCTTTACCTAGTGCAATAGGTTTGCGTGGAGCTGCGCACCGTGCTAACCAGTGCACCGTAGGGCAACGTGGAGCAACATGGAGCAACGTGGAGCAACATAGAGCAAAGTTGCCTAAACACAGCCACACCCCCTAGCCTGTCTGGAAAGTAGTAAAATAAAAAGCAATGACAAGGTTCAAACCCGGGACACTGTGCACCATAATCAAAGTACTGAACCACTAAGCCATAACAGCTTAGGATAAACATCCACTGTTAACATACATATACTTATAAATGGTAGATTAACCATTGCTAAGCAGGTCTGCAGTCAGCCGAGAATTTTCAAAAACAGCCAATCACAAAAAGGTGCAGGAAATGCAGTATATTTAAGCTCCATAGGTGGGAATACTCACCATAACTGATTGTAGCTCCCATCTGCAGTTAGAATGTCTGGTGCTGGAGAGGGTACTTGCTTTTGAGCACAACGCTGGGGCATCGAGGAGTCAAAATACATGGTTTGGCTCCTTGTCCATCATCATGAGTCTAGACTCCTACAGGGCCAGTTCCAAGGGATGGAGTACAAATCAGAGGCTTGGAATTGGTTAGCTCATGATCTCACCAGTGCCACAGGCGTCCCTCGGACTGGTGAGCAGGTCCATCACCACCATGCAGACCTGAAGAGACGGAAGCAGGACCTACTGAACCAATGGATATAGGAGGCCCATCACATGCAAGATGCCCCACTAATGAGTAGGTAGCCATGGAATGCAGTATGTAAGACATGCTAATATAGTCTATATAATGGATAGATATGTCTCAATATCCCTTCATTTACTTCACAGCTGCAGGTGTCCGTGCTGCGAATCAGCAAGCCTATGCAGATAGGCTGTGCCACCAGGCAGGTTAGTAATTATTCTGCATGTATTGTTATATAAAATAGGTGAGAGAGGCTGAGAAAAGTGTTGTAGCCCAATAATACAGCCATAAAATGCCTTGAATAATTTCTCTGCATGTACTGTTAAGAGAGCCAGAAAAAGAGTGTAGTAATCCATTAATAAAGGTAAAATAAGTCTGGAATAATATCTCTGCATGTACTGTGATATAAAATGAGTGAGTGAGCCTGAAAAAGAGTGTTGTAACCTATTAATAAAGGTATAATATGTCTTGAATAAGTCTTCCGTATGCACTGTAATATCAAATAAAGGAGAGAGCCTGTAGAAAAGTGTGTAATGTAATTAATAAAGGTATAATACTTGGAGTGTGTCTGTGTCACTTACTTTGAAATGTTGTTGTACCCTTGCATTATATAAATAGTACTGCTGTATTAAGTGCTGTCAACCCACAGTTGGGCCGTCCCATATAAAGTGGGTGAAGGAAGTGCCAGTAGCTGGGAAGCACATATACAGTCCTCAACAGTCGGTTAATGGCTGGCATGCATAGGTAAATCTGGCACACGAGGAGCTTGTCATTGTGTTCCCCAGAAATGTGAGTGTGCTACATGAAATGTAGGGTTCTGTAGAAATTTAACTGAAAATGTCACGTGAACACATCCAGATATGTAGATACATAAATATAAATAAAAAATATAACTATGTAGCAGTAACATCTGCATCTTGGACAGTTAGTATGTCAGATATAGGTCAGGTATATAATGAACTAGCCAAACCCATTACACAATCTAATGCATGCTGCCTAGTGTAATAATACATGTAAGGGGATATACACCTGCAGTCAATAGGAATGTAGTGTAGACTAAAAGTACTTATAAGATGTTAATGGCGGTTTCTTTTTACACCCTACTGTATGTGCATAAACAATGCAATTCCTCAATGGGTATGTCTATTCTCAGAACATTTGTTGGGATATATGTCCTATTGTTCTATAAATATTTGCATTTACTTTGATGCATGTGCCCTCTTCAAACACCACAGTCTTGGTGGCCTGTTGCCACCAATCATCTCTGCATGCTGTTGTAATGTCCACTGTCATTCAATATATGCATGTGTTATGCTTGCTGTTCAACTATTGGAACCCTTGTGTGTTGGGTTAATTTGGAATGCTATTGTCTATGTTGTAATTAAACACACCTAATCACAGAACGTATGGGAAGGCCGGTCCCAGCGGACCCACCTGTCCCTCCTCAGCTAGTGATTGCACCTGGCACTGGCAGGGCTGGTACCCATCCCAGGCTACCCTCCTCCGTTGGTTCTGTGCCACCTTCAGGTGGAAGCGCTGCAGGGGATGGGGCTCGTCCCCCCTGCAAGCATGGGCGGTGAAGGGCCACCTGTCACCCTCCGAAGGGTTCGAGTTGTGGTTCATAGGGAGATCCAGCATTTAGTCGCTGATTCCCTATGCCAGCTCGAGGCGAGAGTGGCGCCACTCACGGGTGAGTCTGCCCCTCCTATGCAGCCCCCAGCACAGCCACTCTCGGGGCTGTGAAGGTGCAGTGGTGACTGCCCATGGGTGGGGATCTCAGTACCACTGTTACCACCTGTGGGCTCATGGGCTTCTGATTTCCAAACATCCGTCCCCGTCAATTGAGTTCACCCACTCCATGTGTCATACTCCGCCCCTGTATGCATCTTGTTTGTCTTGTCTGTTTACCTCCCCAACCTACCTCCCCAAATATACCTAATTCCTCTACCTCACATTCCACTCTTACCTGAAAAAAAAAAAAGGTCAATCTGTTCCGACAAAAAAAAATTATGCCCCATACATAGCTGCCCATTTCGCACACGTCTGTTGGACATGTAAACTGATAATTAGGATGGGCAGTTCAACATACTTTGTTGTCCTCACCCCTCTCTCAGGGGTGGAAGGTTTCAAATTTCACTCCAAATATGTAACATATGCACAGCTGTTGCTGGTAAAGAAATGGGTAGTTATGGACCTTCCCTACACCCATCCTGCACATCCTGAGCTGGTTACAGCACTGTCTTTCCCTCTTTGTGCCCCCTTTTTCACCACTTTCCTATCTCCCCATTTTTTTTTCTTTCAAATAAATTAGCGTGGGGGTTAGCGGGAGTAAGCACTTTTAAGCAGTAGTTAGCGGGTTTGAGCTAGTGTGCGCATGTGTGCGCTTAGCTAAGCATCGCTAAGCATCGCGCAAACTCAAGCAAACTCACAACTGCTTAAAAGCGCCTTAATAACTCTTTATGTCAGGGCCCTTGTTCTGCTCAGCAGCACAACAAAACACCTCTGTCAGTCTCGAACCCCAGACCTTGAACGCACTTGACTGCATGAAGTACCACTAAGCCATATCAGATATAAAATAACTTGGTGCTGAAATAAATATATCATGAAATACAGTGAGTGAATGTAAAGGAAAAATAGGAAGGCCATAACACAAAGCTTGTTCTGTGGATCTTTACCAGCAATTGTTGTGGAATTGCATTACATGACTGTGATAAGAGAAGCAGCCATTCTAGCAGCAAATAATGTTATACAGGCACTTTACAACCCCCACACAGTATCATAGCAGGACAAACACTGGCATAGCTGATTAGGGCAGAGGCCATACTTCCTAACTGTGACTACTTTTCAGCGATGTCCATGATTGTGAAACATATTTTAGCTGTGTCCCTCTGAATCCCTCTGAAAAGTACTGACATTAGTCAGAGAGGTGGTGTATTACACAATGAATAATGACAATAATAACAGTAGACACCGCTTCTACTTCATAAAAGGAGTACTAATCCATATGTACTGCTTCACTCAAGTCTACACTTATTGTCTGTATTATTTAGAAGGTGTACCTCACTTTTAACTACCTATCCCTGACTCCAAGCAAATATGTATCTGAGTGTTTCATAGGCCTGGCAGAAGCACAAACACACAGGCATATCAGCTTATCTGCTGTTACACACTCTGCAAATAGCTTTGGGAGGACGTCCACAAGCATACACTTATGTAGTAGTACAACATAAATACCAAAGGATGTAGCCATGTACTGGTAGCAACTGACTGTAACAATGCCATTGTACCAGTGCCAAAAACACATGTGGGTTGCAGAGACAAAGAATAACAGGCTAACATCTGGCTACCAACTGGATAGGTTCACAGTTGGGAACTATGCAGACAGACCACCTGCCTTGATAAACTAACAAGTACACATCAATCCTTTAAGTCCAGTAAGATAACACTCACACAATAAGACGTAATGCTCTCTGTATGTCTGCATCGCCCCCCAAAAATTTTAAATATACGCGTGTGTTTAGGGTCTACCAAGGATGTAGGTAGGCATACTCAGTAGTGGAATTGTCCAGTTTACCTGAGAATCCTGTTCTAATGTCAACAATAAAAATACACAAACCCTGCAGAAGTGAGTACTTCAATATACACAGTATAACAGTTCACAAACAGTTCATGTGCCAAAAGAATACTTCTTAATAACTACTTTTGAATGGCAGTTAATTACATAAGTAGAAAAGAAACTACATACTCACATATATCTTGTGTAAGCATTTGTAGGGGTGAGTTAAACTCTACACTGATAGCTCTGTACTGGAAGTGGCAACAGTCAGGTCTGAGTACAACATGTACATCACTGTCTACATCTCTAGCTTCAGATATAAGAAGTATACCAACCTTCTGACTTAAACAACAGTGTCCACAGCAAACAAGCATGGGCCCCACTCTGGAAATCTGAAAGGGCTAGGCCTACAAAACCTAACAATTTATAGCATTGGGTTGCTATGACAGTGAGTACTGCTATTACCACACAGCAAGCTGTATACATTTACCAAATGCTGGGCACCAGTTGGTGCAGAGGGCATCACATGCACATGTGCAGATACCTATAAAAGCAGACTGTACTTGCTATCCCCACATGCAATCATTACATTGCACGTGTTAAAGTATCACTGAAGCTGGGGAGGAGTAAAAAAGAATTATTACTTAATAACACAAAAGTTTAATTAAGTAAAAAGAGTTGACTGAATTCCTAACCAAATATATTCATTAAGTAAAAAAAAAATCAATAACCAAAAGAAATTAGGTAAAAGCAATCTTTCTTAAGTAAAACCAAAAAAGAAAAAATGTCAAAACATACACAGATGGACCTGAAAGTGACAAACAGGTATGTGACAGATATGTGGTTACCGGCAAGTAGTAGATGTTTATGAAGAGTACTGTAAATACTTTGAAACATGCATATGTGGCAGCAGTAGGTATGTATGCACTGATGCCATGCATGACTACTGCTATAGACAAATTTGTGTGTAGCTGTGTGCTGTGGGACATAACTGTGACATATGTAGCTCAGCATTAAATGTCAAACATCTGATCATCTCATCTATGTTCTGTACAGTACTGTGTATAATGGATGTTTGGGGGAGTAGTGCAAACAGCTATATAAACCTGGATGTGACAGAGTAACACATGCATGATAGTCATATAATGTGTAGCTTAGCATTGGCAACTGCTGTACCAGGCTAGTATATTAATGTAGCATTAGCAGCTATAAATACTCCCTGTAATATTACTGTTATGCACACATGTGACAACTGTTCATGTTGTAGCAAGGGCCAACAGGTCATCCATGAGGTCTACGGACTTACAACAGTGTGGACCTTGTGTGTGTATGGCACACACATATGGAGAGATATTTATGTGTCAGATATCTTAGCATCTTAACATGTGCATAGAGCAAGGGACATACTGCAACTATTTCTGAAGGGTGGACATATATATGTTGGTGAAGGTTGTTATGTGCATATTTTCATGTAGGTTGTAGTGTGTGGCAAACAAGACAGCATACAGTGCTGGTATATGACATGTGGTGTTTAAACACTGTGGGTATGATTTGTTAAGTTTTTAGACTTCCAGACAGGGAGTCCTGCTAAAGATATATGAGCTGAGAATACCTTCAATGCATTCTGCACAAGACTGTGCAAAATTATTACATAACTGTATCCCTCTAAACCTTTGCATAATTGATATTCCCACCATGAAAGGTGGACTGTATATGTGCCTACATGTAAATCTATATGTACACCAATGGATGTTTATATGTATGCTCAAGCTCAATTTTGTAAATGTATTGACATCCCTTTTGTTAAAAACCCTGTACCCATGAACTGCCACATAGGCGGTAGTCTACTCAACACCAAAAGTGTGATAAGAGACCACGGGACACAGGTGGACAGTAGTTTCCCTTTTGATAATCAAAGTGCCACACAAGTCATGTAAACTGTGTATGGTCCACATGTCATCAGAAAAGGTGTGTCATCCATGGAATAAGAGGTCAGTGTTCCACTCTACTCATCAGTCATAAAACCCATCATAGAGTACAATGGCCCTTTTGGTATGTACCTCAGAAGACATATACAGCAACTGTAGACACCAGGCACAAACCTCACAAAGAGTATTACCAGACTCAAAAAGATGCTGTATGCAGACTGTCTTACAAAACCACAGCTACACTGTGTCACAAACCACCTACACAGAGCCAACCTCTGGCTAACATACAAAGCTATGCCAAACACACAGGTGTTGGACATGCTCCATGTAACAGATCAAAATTCTTACAAGCTACACACTGCACTCATCTAAACCTTGTAATGTCAAAAAGCAGAACATGCTGGAGTGGTGCATTCACATCTCAGACACATACCATACTCTGGAACTAACTACTTATCAATAGCAAAGAAAGGTCCTCATTAGCAGTCGTCATGAATAATCATGATGAATGGATGTGGGATAGGAAATACAACTCGTGAATCACCTTTGTGGCTCTGCATGACAGGGGTACATGAACTTAAATTACATGGGTGTTGAAGGGCAGGGTACCGTATGGCTAGGCTTCTATAGTCCCTACGGCTAAGGGCCTATGAGCTACCTAGGACCCGATACACACATGCATGTACATGTTGCATTAATTGCTATGTGAGATTGACTGAGTGTGATGGTGAATGTGTAGGTGAATGTGTCAATGTTGTGTATATGTGTGATAGCCTAGTGGGAAACTGTTTATATCATGGTATGTAGTGCTCTAGCTCTGATCCCCGCAAAAGATATGTATGCTGTTGCTAGGCAGGAAAAGCAGTATGGCATATTCATAGGTTCATAGGGTAGTACTAAGCTAACTGCCCTTGCGAGCCATTTTAAGCCTAGCCAATTATCCCTTGTGAGACTCAAGCCCTGCACCTTGTGTTTGTGAGGCAAACACCTTAACCATTAGGCCACCCTCCCAACCAAATAGGTTAGTACTAGGCTAACAGCCCTTGCAAGCCATTGCAAGCCTAGCCAATTACCCCTTGTGAGACTCAAACCCTGCACCTTGTGTTTGTAAGGCAAACATCTTAACCATTAGGCCACCCTCCCACCCTCTGATGGTGTGACATAGTCCCATGGTGTTGACTAGAGTGTGCCATTGTAGGCTAAAGCAGTACATGTATGCTTATTGATTGTTGACACTAGTGAATACAAGTCCCATGTGAACTGTAGTACTACCTGAAGCTGTAGGCCTAAACAGCACAGTATGGTGTATATCCACATTGCTTGGAAACACTGTTTTGTTTGTTACCTGTAGTGCTCACACATTACAGACCTCAGGCATAAGGTTTTGTAAGTGCTGACACACAGTACTGTATGGTACACAGGTAAAGCTCATCTGGGTTTCCATACCTTTGTGTCTTGTAGGTATGTCTAATGTGTGTGTGCGGGTATGCCTGTAACATGACCTCGGTCATATGTGTGTTACAGATATAAGTGCATATCTAGCAACATGTATAGTGTAGTACAGCAGTATGCCACCTATATTGATGAATGTGCACATATGTTGCTTAGGGGTTTGCTGTCAACAAGTAGTGTGTTGTACTGGTGGTACTGTAACTGTACTTTACAATCATTTCAATGGATGACATATCTCTGTATGCATTAGCTTCATATATACCTCCTGTGGCTAGGTGGTGCATTGTGTCACATACAGTGTGCCATGTGCTGTTGTATAGTCTTACATACTGGTTTCACTTTGTTGCTGTGCAGAACATGGTTTAGTATATAGAACGTGCCAGGCACTGTCAGGCAGTTGTGGCTGAGCACTGATGTCTGGTATTAAAAGTATGTATCTACTGACAGCCAATAGGTTGCTATATATGGCATTTCATTGATATCTGTACTTTAGAATGTTAAGTGTGCCACATGACTTGCTCACAATAATTGTTTTATTGTCTTCCAGGGACGTCTCACCATCACAACCCTGCATATTCCCCTGAAGAGGAGGAAATCATTATATCCACCCTAGTACAACATCACACCCTGCTGTTCTCCAGAACCAGCCAGGACCAGCATGAGTGCACTGCACTGTGGCAAGATGTTGTCCGTCAGGTTAATGACGTAGGCATGCATAATCGGACTTATGAGCATGTACGCCATCACTGCAGTGATTTAATTAGACATGTCCTGCAGCATGCCTCCGATGTCTGCAGACAAAAGCTTGCCAGAGGTGGTGGTGCAGCATTACTTACGCCCCTTACCAGAATGGAAGAGCTACTTCTCAGCGTGGTGGCTCCTGGAAAACCACTACAACAGACGTGTCATCATGGAGGCCAGAGTCACCCAGCAAGTTGACTCAGAGCGTGCAGGTAACATGGCATATCTGTAGACTACTGTTAGCTCGATTGTTAGAACATGCATATGTCAGATGTGTACTGTGTATTTGGAAGATGTGGAGCCTGGTGTTGTGCAATACTGATAATTTGGAATATAATCTGTATGCCTGTGACTGTCAACCATTGTACTACTGTAAAATTGCAAACTCACAGCAGCAATGCCATAGTTATTGACACTGACAAACTGTCTCATATCCTTGTAGGTCCCTCTGGTGTGGCAGCAAGACAGCAGACCCATGCTGGTGAGTGTTTTACATTTAATATGACAAATAACATGTGCATGTCATAGGTGTAACACACTAAATTCAGCCCACAAGGCTCAGGAATAATCAGGAACCAAGGATGTACTGCAGTTCAATTCTTTTATTGTAAAAACATACAACAGAGATGGAAACCAGATGGTTGAGCGCTTTCATCTAGATAAGCTAGATTTCATCATGTTCTGATGAAATCTAGCTTATCTAGATGAAAGCGCTCACCCATCTGGTTTCCATCCTGTTGTATGTTTTTACAATAAAAGAATTGAACTGCAGTACATCCTTGGTTCCTGATTATTCCTGAGCCTTGTGGGCTGAATTTAGTGTGTTATAACGTTGACCTCAGGAATTTTGGTGTGTGTCATGTCATAGGTGTGTTGTAGGCCATATACACATGTAAAACACATACACATAATGCATGCTCTGCATGTTTTCTGTGGGACTATGCACATCCCAGTAACAGGAGTAGCTGCCTCAAACACATGCTATACACAGAGCATCCCAAACAATTGTGGTACACTGTAGTGGACGTTGTATAAGCAGAGTCAATACACATGCACACAACATACACCACCTTGTCATACGCAGTATGTGTTAATATGATACACATGGTGTATATAGACACCTGCTGTAAGGTCAGACTCCAGTATCCCAAATGTCATCCACACAGCACACAATACTATACCTGACGGGTAGAGACCTATCATGGGGTGGCGCAAAACTCTTCAACAAACAACACATTCATGTTAGGCAATGCTCCCTATTGAACACCTTACATACCCATGTAACAATTGCCTGTGAAATGGTTAATGTAGCCACAGTGCTGCAGTTCAGGTACAGCAAGATAGTTGCCAGTGTGGCACACATTAGTGGCCTTGAGTGACTACATGATGCTGCCTGATGATGGCTCATGGTACTACACTACACTACATCCAGTTACAGTAACTACAGTACTACACATAGCATTCATTGCTATACACCTGACAGTTGTGTGCATCCAGCCATGGTATGTATTCCTGTGAGTGATGGTGCACAGGACATTGAAAAGCATTTAATACTTGCACAGCAATGTTGTGTCCATGTACACATTGTGTTCCAGGGTGAGACCAATCATTGAACAACACACATGCATCAAAGACATGTATACTGTTATTAACAAGGACTCTCTACACTCACACTGCATGCTGTTGAGCAACACACATCCTGCATGCTGACATATGTGATAGGACTCTTTGGCTTGTGATACTGTACTGCACCATCAACCACTAATGGGTATGTTCTGGATTGCTGTAGGTGTGTGTGTGTCTACTTTAGTGAGTAGTGTATTTGTGTTCATGTGTTCATGTGTGCATGTGTGCATGTTTTCATGTGTGCATGTGTGCATGTTTTCATGTGTTCATGTGTGCATGTGTGCATGTGTGCATGTGTTCATGTGTGCATGTGTGCATGTGTGCATGTGTGAATGTGTTCATGTATGCATGCGTGCATGCGTGCATGTGTGCATGTGTTCATGTGTGCATGTGTGCATGTGTGCATGTGTGCTAACATCATGTACAGATTGTAAAGTGTGTTTCTTGTATTCCTCTTACAGGTGCTGAGGTTGTGTTGGTTGAGTGCAGCAGGGAACCTGAAGACACTGCCACAAATAGTGGAAATTATGAAATATGTGTTGTGGCACAGGCAGGTTTGACAGGGTCTGTCGTTGGTTCGCCAATCGACAGTACACAGCTTTCCACACCATCTATGCGCACATTCGTACTGCCAATACATCCCTCATCACCAATGGCCTTAGCTGAGGGACAGCATACAGTAGGCATTGACCAGGATAGTGTGATATCTATGGCACATGCATCCCCTCACAGCAGCCATACCCAGATTTCTGGAATGGTACCACATAGGAGGACGTCCAGGGTTTCTCATGGGAGCACTGCTGGTCGTAATGCCTCTGGCAGATGTGCCCCCACAGGTCTTACAACCTTAGGTATGTTCCGGGCTGTAATGCAGGCACAGGCATGTATGAAATGGTACACCAGACAGGGACTGAGGGTGCAGAGGGCTCATAACACCGCTATCAATGACAGTATCCGTGACCTTGCCAGTGCCGTCCATCACTACACCGAGGTCATTGATAGCCGTTGGTGGGAGACATTAGATGTCCTCCGCAATGTCATGTCCATGTGCCAGGACAGTGCAGGATGGCTGAGACGTCGAAGTGGATGTATGCCAGCAACATCATCGGCTGGCAGTCGTCGCGGACGACACACAAGTCACAGCCACTCCCATAGTGGCAGTACCAGCCCCAGCAATGTTGGGGCTGGGCTGTCAATAGACCATCATAGAAGACCACGCGCATGTGGCTCTGGCCAGTCCCAGCAGGAACATGGGTCCAGTCGACATCCCTCTGCCTCTGATGATAGTACCCAGTCTGGCTTACTACCCGATACTGTCCATGGCACCCCTGCCAGGCACAGGTACTGTGTCCATGGCCAGAGACGGTGATCTGTACAGCCTGGCAGGTACAGTCTGTGGCTGTCCCACAACCTCCCGTATATGGCAGCCACATGGTGGAACTGTGTGCATGCAGACACACACACATAAACCAAACACCTAGGGCTAACACATACACACACACATTACATCAACATTGACCCATGCTGTACTGTTGTCCCACACACACACACACACACACACACACACACACACACACACACACACACACACACACACACACACACACACATACATGTCGACTGGATGGGTCAATGTTGGACTATGGCAAACCAACAACACACCCTGTGCATATGATGAAACTGAGCCACCTCCTGTCATCTGTAACACTGATGCAGGAACAGGCTAACATGGTGCTGATGCACAGGGTGACTTTATAGCAGTGTAGCAATGTTAGCATGTTGTCAACAGTACAGTGTAATGATATTCTTGTAGGTATATCTGAGCGGGCATGATGCATTAAAGCTATGATTATCAATGTAGTATTGTTTATAACAGTGGTAATTCCAAAAATGCATTGTCCGCCCATGTGTCACTTGGCTAATGTCTGTAGTTTTGGCAGCATGTGTTGGTGAGTGGACAGTACATGTATGATGTGTGCAGTACAGATTTGCAGGTGTACATTTGTGAATATGGTGGAGGTGCACTGTCTGCATGTACATGCATAGTGGACACATGGGAAGGGTGACATGCCCTGTATTACACAGTGTCAACACTTCATAGTTTCTATTGGTGGCCAGTATGTATTTTAATACACATATGTTTTAACTTGGGTACACATGTGTGTATGACATGGTTTGACACTATGCTGTGGGTAATACTGTTACTATTTGTCATTGATTTGCATTCTGGTACTATACACAACCTCAGCAGCCTGACTATAACCAATCGTTAGATGATGTCTTGACAACTGACACACAGATGTAGAAAACTTAGCAGCATTTGGATCCTTCCGGTACTATACTATACCAGTAACCAGTGGTATTCACCGCCACCCATTCCTGGGACCACTCCTGTTTGGCATATAGCCCTCTTAGGTACAAGCAAACACACTAGGGATATGTCTGTCTACATCTGGAAATGCATACAGTGGCCTACAATGCATTCTCCAGATCAGACACTTATCCTCCACAAGGGTATCATACAGACAGATACCTGTTGTCCAACCCATGCTGTAAAGCTATAAGCCAACTATAGCATAGTCATCCACATTTACTAAACATAGTTTCCCAACAGTACCACATAGGTAGTAGCCCTCAACATGTAGAATGGGTACCGATGTGTACATACAGCCAAGTGTTATGTCATCTGTCCTTTGGTATTCACATTTCCATAGGTATTCTGAAGTCCCTCGGTGTATCACATAAGCAATAAGGGGTCTGTATGCATATCCCCAAAGTTGTTGTACACCTATAATGAATGTCCATTATTGACAGACTTTGTTGTGTTTGAACATGTCTGAAATATACCCCAGGCATAAACCCTCACTCACACTATTCTATAGAAACTGTCATGGGTGTGTGTGACACAGATGAGCTAGGCCACAGATCACTACAGCGGCTGGCCTTGTCACAAACATACATATGTGACTGAAGGTCTGAGAAGCAGCAGCACAATCTGTCAAAGGTAACAGATGTATTCATGTAGAAAGCAGGCTTCACACCTATGAACTAATTGAGGTCACATGCACATATATGTATTTGCCACACAGATACCTGAAGTGTGCAATGCCCATACTGTTGTTATACAGTAGTAAAAGCTAAACCCACAACACATTGATCAACAGTATCACACATACTCAGCAACTGCAGGATTCAAACCCCTATCTATGTTATGATACAAGAAAGATACGCATTAACATGATGTGCTATATGCCTTACTTGGAGTTTTTATTTCCAATGCTATATTTGTAGGATGCTGATATCATCAGACTTGCCAAAGAGGAATATACCACTTTTAAGGTGTTTTCCTAGTCTCCAGAAAGGGCACTCCTCTCAAAGGAAATCACACAGAAACATACACACCCCCCCACACACACACTCAGCAATTGCAGTATTCAAACCCCTACCTCACTATGTTATCATACTGGAGAGATACGCATTAACATGACGTTATATGCTTTACTGAGCGTTTTCATTTCCAATGCTATATTTGTAGGATGCTGACATCATCACACTTGCCAGAGAGGAATATAACACTTTTAAGGTGTCTTCCTAGTCTCCAAAAAGGGCACTCCTCTCAAAGGAAATCACACAGACACCCATCCCACCCACACACAACAATTGCAGGATTTAAACCCCTACCTAACTATGTTATGACACTGGAGAGATACGGATTAACACGATGCGCTATATGCTTCACTGGGAGTTTTCATTTCCACTGCTATATTTGTAGGATGCTGACATCATCAGACTTGCCAAAGAGGAATATAACACTTTTAAGGTGTTTTCCTAGTCTCCAAAAAGAGCAATACTCTCAAAGCAAATCACACAGAAACATACAACCCCGCCCCGCCCCCCCCCACACACACACGCAGTCAGTAATTGCAGAATTCAAACCCCTACCTAACTATGTTATTATACTGGAGAGATATGCATTAACACAACATGCTATATACATCATTGGGAGTTTTCATTTCCACTGCTATATTTGTAGGATGCTGACATCATCAGACTTGCCAGAGAGGAATATAACACTTTTAAGGTGTTTTCCTAGTCTCCAAAAAGGGCAATACTCTCAAAGGAAATCACACAGACACATACCCCCCCCCCCCACACACACACACATACACACTCAGCAATTGCAGGGTTCAAACCCCTACCTATGTTATGATACTGGAGAGATATGCATTAATATGACACACTATATGATTTACTGGGAGTTTTAATTTCCACTGCTGTATTTGTGGGATGCTGACTTCATCAGACTAGATATGGTAATGTGTGTGCACTTAGTTTTATGCAATCCCAGGACTGAGACATCGGGGACAGCAGGTGTTACCAGCTTGAACAGGACTCCACAATTCTTACCTTGTGTGATCTACCTGTGGCCCAGTTGCCAATGCATCCGATGGCAATACATATTTATGCACAGGTTGTTGATTTTGCGGATACGACATGTGTCTGGGATGTTGGAAAAGGGCTATTCAAAGTGTATGTGGGATGTGTTTAGCTCATTTCATTGATGTATGTCCTGGGTGGCTGTCTTGCAAACAGTCTAGCAGGTTTGGGAACCATGATCTGCCCATGACCAAACCAAATTTGGTAGGGTTGTGTGTTTATAGGCTTCCGATAGCTCTGTTTCTGACTTCAATCATGATGGACTCCATGGCCTTGCAGATCAGACTTCTTAGGCTTATAAGACTATAGTTTCCATGGTCTGTTGTGCACCAACGCTTTTGTAGTGTGCCATATGTTGCTGTAACCCATTCAACAGTTTCATATCCTGTAGAGAGGGTGAGGCTCAACAGACTGTTCAGGTGCAGGGTCTGTTTGTTCTGCAGTTCACTTATGACACATATAGGGAAATAATGTAATCCAATTGATGCCATGTTTTCAGCTTTGGAAGGAGCTGCTTACCCATTCTACATGTGATATCTCCTGGTAAGATGATAGGGCCTTTTGTCAGTGGGAGGTGGGTATGTATGTATGGGCCTGTCTGACAGGATGTTGGCATTGTCAGTCATTTACAGATGGCCCTGACTCAGGACATATATGAGTGTACATTGCTATTTATGACATAGCTGAAGGAAGTGTCATGGTTCTGTATGGACTCCTTCGCAGATAATCTTTCCATGACCTGGATTGGATAGTGTTTGGAGTGCACATTGTTTATTGATGATACTGATTTTGGGTTTTTTATTTTCTTTTCTTTTCATCTTTTTATGAACAACCTAAGTATCTGTAGTACATATTTGATTATGACAGGGTTCCAATATATTATATATGTGTCTGTTGTCATATCACTGTGTGCACAAGTTAGGATTGGTGAATTGTGAGAGGTTCCTGGGTTAACACATGCAACTGCCAGATATGTGTGGCCCACTGCTGTACTCAGACATGGCCTAAGTGTGTGAGCATGCCCAGTGTGACCTTTCAGTATGTTGCTGTGTGAAGTCCACTACATTTGTCGACATGTGTGAACACGCCCAATATTAACATTTATACTATATGTGTGTTGTAAATCAAGTTGGATTTTTACTGCAGGGATCACCTTTGTGTCATAACTCTACATGGATTATGCTGTGCCTGCAGGGTTTCCATGAGACACTTTGCATAGACTTATCAACATTTCCTCATACAGGCTGATTAATGAAATACTGTCATGGTTTACTGGTTCAGTGCTGTAACTATAGTACACAGTATCCTGGGTTTGAGGACTGTCACTGCTTCATATTTTCATACTGGGCAGACCAGACTGCTTAAGGAACAGTAAAGCAAATATGATCGTGTTTACCTGCTTTTGCTAAACTATGCCCAACTTTGACCAAACTTGCCCAACATTGCTCAACATTAACCATCATTGCTGAACGTTGCCCAATATTGCTCAACATTGCCCAAAGCTGTGCTACTTAGTGTGTGCAATTTTGTTTACATATACTAAATAGTGGTAAAAGCTGTTTAGCACTGCTTTATATTACTTAAAACATGGCAATCATGCCTCAGCTGGTGCTGCAGGGCTGCCTATGTCGGATGCACATAGTACACTCCCTATACATGTTTGAAAACAGGTAGTGTCAAGTTAGGCATCCCTTTTACTATATGTGTGAGTCAAAGAGAGGTATAATTTCCAGGGTTCCTACTGAGCCAGTGCATATGCTATGCGTTGCCTCTTTCCTAAGGCCAAAGCATACTGGGCATGCCTCCTTCTGCCTACTGGGGCAGGCTCAGGTTGTTCCTCCTCCGAGTCACGCTCTGCCTGTGATGGCCTTGGCAATGGTGGGGGGCTGTTTGGTCCGGCCCTATGCTGCTCCTGCTGCAGCTGTTTTCGCAGGATCATATTATGTAGCATAGCACATACCATGACTATTTGGGTACATGTAGTTGGTGAGTACTGCAAGGCTCCACCAGATGTGTCCAGGCACCGGAACCATGACTTGAGCAGCCCAAACACATGCTCGATTACATTTCGTGTTTGTGCATGTGCCTCATTATGGCGTTCCTGTTCAGGAGTGTGTGCATTTCTGATGGGTGTCATCAGCCACGGCTCCAGTGCATATCCAGCATTCCCCACTAGGTGACCATGAGGGATGTCCCCATTGGCAAATATCTGGTACAGCTGTGTCAGATGCCAGATATGGGAATCATAGTAGCTTCCAGGGCAGCCAGCACACACATTCATTATTATGCCCTGGGCATCACACATGACCTGGCAGTTGATGGAGGGGAAACCCCTGCGGTTAAAGTAGGCCCTACCCGCTCACCAGCTGGTGCTTTGATGCATATGTGCGTGCAGTCTATTGCACCCACTACCTCAGAGTATTCCGCTATTTGCTGGAAAAGATGCATAGTGTTGGCCAGTACCTCACAGGAATTGGGGAAATATACATGATCACCAACATGTGCTGACATGGCATTCAGGAACTGGTGCAGTACTCTGGATGCTGATGCCTGTGAAATCCCCATCATATCACCAGTTGGTCTCTGGAAGGTACCTGTTGCTAGTATTTTTAGGCCAACACATACCTTGGTTTCCACTGGGATGGGTTCCCCTCTGTTGGTTCTGTGTGTGAGGCGTGGCCTGCACAGCTCAACAATTTGCTGCATGAGGTCTCTGTCCACTCTATAGCGCTCCACTATCTCCAGCTCATGTAGCCCCTGGTAGGTTACCCTGGGCCTGTACACTCTTATCCATCTCCTCACTGTGGGTTGCTCAGCAGCATTCGCATTGTCACCACCCTCAGCATGTTGCATATGTCGCCTTATAACAGCAATGGCAGCCCCTAACATTTCTTTGTCTCAGTAAAGCTTTTTCAGTTTTCACTTCTATTAGCTTACTGCAGTGTTGCAGTGTCTCTGAGAAAAACATAGTAGAAAATTGTTTGCAGAGTTTTAAGTGCTGGGCTAGGCTGGGCTAGTGTACTGCCTGTGTAATTGGCTGATTCTGATTGTTTTCACCTGCTAGCTCTGCTAGATCTCCTTGGTTAACTTCCTACTATTTGTTGTGTTTCCTTTTCCCTTTCTGATTCCACAGGGGGCAGCACCATGCAGACAAATGCAAACACCCGCACACCAGCTCACACACGCACACACATGCTTACATGGCCTAACACTTGCTGACTCCAGCTTAAACGCACGCACACAGGTGCAAACACGCTTACACAGGTTTCAACAACCTTACACATGCTTACTCCGGCTTACACGCACGCACACAGGTGCACACGCATGCACACAGTCTTACTCAGTTTTACAGGCACGCACACACGCACATACATGTTGCAGGCACTTCTACAAGAAACTTTAGTGTTATCCATGGCATACACCTTCAATTTCTTTCCTTTAGCTAGGATACCTGTTGACACTCCTCTTCCAGTGATGGGTAACTGACAGCAAACATATGTCACTCTGCTCCAATGAGCTTACATTCTTTCATACATACCCCCCTCATGATGTCACCTATCTTCTACTCTGATACTCCCCTTATCCTACTCTTACACTCCACGGACTTTGCTCATATGCCATGTGAAATTGGGATTCACTATCCTTACCCTCATTTGCATAGGATTGCCTACTAATGCTTGGTTACATCTCTGAGACTGAGCTTCCCCCCTCAGCAACCTCCACTCAGTAGCCATATTGTCTTCAGCCTGCCATTCACTTGCATGGCAGTTGAATATTTAGAGTTGTTGTTGTGTCTTTCGGCTTTTCCCAGTTAGCGGTCGCCACAGTGGAACTCCGGTCCGCTAATGATTGGAAGTTGATTGTTATGTGCCAAGTTGCCAGCCCTGACACACAACCTTCAACGAAGGTACGCCCATTCATGTATGTCTCCACACAGAAGACGCTCTAGCTGAGAATCGAACCGGACAGCATCTTACTGTGAGATGAAAATGCTACCAGTTGAATATTTAGAGTAATATCCCTATTTGGCTTTTATTTTTTTTTTCATGTTTTTTACAGCGCAGCACTTTTGCGTGATGCTGTGCTATGCTTTTAACTTCGGAGCTCGAGGTAAAACATTTTTTTTTTTTTTATTTTGCAATGGGAAGAATTGTCAATGGCCATATATTTGGCCATTGGCATGCTTCCTCAACTGGATGCATCCTTTATTTGGAGCTGTCACGGCTCCGTTTTGCTATTTGCAGAACGGTACTCAGTTGACAATGGAGTACATTTCTGCAAATAACACTACTCTTACTTGGACAGGTTAGGGTTTCCTGGATCGCAAATTTACCTCATTTGCATAACTTTCAGCAGCAAATGAGGTAATTTGCATAACCTAGCCCTGTCCGTGTAAGAGTCGTTTTAGGAGCTCTCTTGCATGCCCCTGCTGGCTGTTCCTGGATCGCTCGGCAGACATGTTGGCTGCATGGAGTCTTACTCTACTCTTAGACTCCGTGCAAGCCTTCGTGAATCCGGCCCAAAGTCATTCCAGATAAATTTACTACTTTTAACATGGGATGAAAAATTTAGCTCCTTCAAAATGTGTTGCTCATAGTGTTCTTGTTCCTTGGTAGTAGTTTTGGTACTTGTTCCAACTGAAAATCCTGTGCCATAAATTTTGTCATTTTCCAACATAATGAAAGTTACTTAGGACAAGCTAAAGGTGTTTTTGATCAATGCTAGAAGTATCAACAAGAAACTGCACCCCTAGAAGCTCTTCTCAGCCTGGAGAATGCTGACGTCTATGTGGTTACTGAAACATGGTTCAAAGCGACAGAAAGCA
Source organism: Protopterus annectens (assembly GCF_019279795.1). NCBI lineage: Eukaryota > Metazoa > Chordata > Ceratodontiformes > Protopteridae > Protopterus > Protopterus annectens. The sequence goes on from NC_056726.1 coordinate 1,888,065,930, forward strand.
CTCGGGCAGTTCATAGCTATAACATCTTTCATATATTCTGACCACCCACTGAACATAAAGGAGAAAAGGCAGAAGTGTATCTATCTTCATAAAGGATAAGCACACCTTGCTTGAGATACTCCATGTCCAACTAACCATGGGAAACATCCATTACCATATTCTTGCTAGCTACAGGTCCCCCACCATAAAACAGGAAACCCATACATCATACCTGAAGTTAGTAGAATCACTAGCCCAATGCCATACTTGTGGGTGATTTTAACTACTCCTACATTAATTGGGAGGCATACATGACCACTAACATGCAGGTCCAAAGATTTTTTGACTGTAAATTCAATTGGCCTGGAACAGCTAGTCTGCATTCCCATTAGGGGATCAACTATACTAGATCTTGTATTCACCAATATAGGAGAGTTCTGCACCCCCTCCCCCAAGTGTGATGTTCTCACTGGTAAGATCAGATGACAAAGTGATCTCCCTTGAAATAAAGATAAAGCTAGTCCCTTTACCTAATCCTCAAAACTTTAAGAATTTCATTAAGGTAAATTGGCCCCTATTAAGGAATGGCATTGACAGTTTCCAAGCTCCCCCAAATCCTGAAAACACAGAAACCTATGCAGATGCATAAACAAAAGCTCTGTATGACAATATAAACAACTGAATAGAAAAGGCAGTACTCGACCAAAATAAACCCCGGTCAAACTACAAAAACAAGCCACACTGGTGGACCCCTGGTATTAACAGATTGTAAAACCAAAGAAAGAAAATCCTGTCAAGAAGTAAGAGGGAATGTGCACAACAGAGCAAGATGTCCCTCAGTAGTCTAAATAAGTGATTCAGGGAACTAGTAAAGTCTCTGAAAGTAGACTTTGAGGTAAAATAGGCTCAAGGCTAAGGACAACCATAAGCTATGTATGGAATCTTAAGGGCAACACCCAACAATATGCGGAATTAGCTGTAGCTGCCATCACCTATACTTAGCCAGAAGATATAGCAAATCTGCTGTCTGACAAATTAATTTCAGATTTCACCTCTCCATCACCCTTAGTTCTCCTCCAAGAAATAACTTCCACCACTCTACTGCAACTTATCACAAAAGAACAGGCTGCCACTGTGCTTTCTAAAGCTAAAAGCACTGCTTTAATGGAGCCAGACAATATAACGGATTGCCTCTTAAACTGCTTAAATAAGGATTTATCAGACCCATTAGGATCTCTATTTAACCACAACCCCTGCACTGACTTTGTCCCGGTAGAGTGGAGGACAGCAACAGTCATCCCTCTGCATAAAGGTGGACCATCTACTGACCTGGGAAATTACAGACCTATGAGTCTGACTAGTCTTATATGTAAGGCCAGGAAAGAACTAATCATAGACCTGACAAATAATGAAATAAGACTCATCCCAATTCAGCTTTGTCAAGGGCAGGTCATGTTTACTAAATCTGGTGGATTTCTTTGAGAAAGTCACAAAGGCCATGGATGAGGGTAAAACAATGCATACTGCTGACCTCAGCCTTGCCAAAGGATTTGACAAAATTCACCACTAAGGTATTTTAAATAAACTCACAAAATTAGGAATAAATCACTACATCACCAGATGGATATCCAGTTGGCTCATGGACAGGACACATGTGGTTAAAGTGGGTGCATCCAGATCCAGCAAGAGGCCAGTTAACACTGAATCCTTCAGTGATGGAGACATCCTTCCAGAGGGTCTGGATCAGATGAATAATTGGTGCTAGAACCATGGCCTAAAACTAAATGCAAAAAAATGTATTATCATACTCTTTGGAAAGTTAAGTACCTCTGAAAAATAACATTAAAAAAAAGTATACTCTTAAGAGTAGATTCAGAAGTGAGAGATCTAGGTACACAGAAAGATAGAAGCCTGAACTTTGACCACCATGTCTCTGCAGTGGAGAAGAAGGTTCATCCATGTAGCATAACATATAAGTAAAAGTATGGTATCCATATCCAAGGAAATTATAATCCCACTGTACTCATCCCTCATTAGACAAATAATTGAGTACAATGCACTATTTGGCATGTACTTGACTGGGCACTTACAGCAGCTGGCGTGACCTCAGAGGTTCCCCACAAAGAAAATACAGGGTGTAAACAACGTGCCCTATGAGGCTAGGCTAAATGTCATATCTCTTTTTTACTCTTTCTCCTACCAACTATTAAGGCTGACCTATGCCTGATCTACAAGGCACTCACAAATCCAGCCCTGATGGATCTGCTACATATCTGCAAGTAAAAGAGCATGAGGATCACCGAGTCTAGGGATCTAAACTTAGCAACTCAAACAAAATATGCTGGAGAAACAGATATGTGTCTCAGAGACTGTACCTCCTAAGGTTCATAGGTGTTTACTAGGCTAATGACTACAAGGACCTTTTTAAGCCTATCCACGCATCCCAAATCTCTGACAAGTTCCAATACCCTTGGTAAGTGTAAGCATAGGCCTGGAAAATGAACCATTTACAGATTACATGTGTCCATTAGAGACATAGGTGCCAAACCAGGGATGAATTTCTGGTTTCCCATCCAATTGTCCAAGTTGTAATTGAATTGGGTTAGGGAGGAACTCTGCTTCACATGGATGGGAAGCCTGTTCCACAGAGGGGGTAGTCTTTGGGATACATACCAATCTCTCCAGCAGGTCCTATTTATATCACTGGCAAGGTTTAAGAACAGGTTTCATATTCACATTAAGCAATGGCCTTCTTCCCTGTCTCTCTTCAAATGCAGTTTAGATCAATGGATTGGGAATCACAAATTCACACCTTGGGTAGTGCCTATGTCCCTTATGGACATGGGCAATTTGTAAAATACTCAAGGCACAGGCACAAATCCATGCCATCCTTTTGACCCTAGTAGCCATGTATTGGGTAAAATTGGGTTATATTAACTAGGCTATTAAGGGCCCTTAAGCTGTTTGCCTAGTAATCTCCTATGAACCCATGAAGTGCCATCTGAGAACTAGTAAGACTAGGTTTTCAGAGGGCTTTTGTTACTTCGCTCTGGCAGAATACTTGGTTCCAGACTGGGTACTATTAGACCTCTACAGAAAAACAAAAGTAAATCTAGTCTAGAGAATATATGTATAAAAAGTTCTTGTTATGTCAGAAGTAAACATCCTATATCTTGTAAAAGGAAAACAAATATTTTCTCTTTCAGTTGCAGCATAATAAGGGTGTAGTACCATGAATTCAAGCAGCTAAACCTGTGGAGGCAAATTCAGACTTGCTGCACTGGAAGCTGTAAAGTATAAAGTACAGTCTTAAATGTATTTTATTGCCATTAGCTGAATGTTGTCTAATTATATCTCAAAGTTTGGCAGAGAAAGAGACCTTTATCGATAGGACCCTATGGATTTAGTGCTTGCAATTTTAGTGCCACTCTGACATTTTGCATTATATGACTTTTTTTTCCTATGGGTTCTATGCGACTTTTTTGCTCACTATGGCCTCTAGTACTTCTTTATTGAGTTGCTATTACCTCAGAAGTAAAAATGCTGTTTATTTCTCCACAGTACAGAAGTTTCTTTTTTTCTCACTGGACTTAACCATCAACAGACACACACACACACACACACACACACACACACACACACATTCCAAGTTTGGACTCAGATGCATTAAAGTGTATTACAAGAAGATACAACTGTGTATATGTTTTTACAGGTGAATTGACCAGCTAAGAGTTTTTAGTTTTTGAAGGTTATGATACATTATTCTGAGATATTTGTTGAAAGACAGCAGTGTTATACAGCCATTGACATGTTCAATTAATTTCTCAAAAAAAAGGAAAAGAAAAATGAGTATATTTGGAATGTTATCAATCTGTCAAACTTTGTACATATCAAAACTATATTAGTCATACATTTTTATGAAATTAGAAACAAAATGTATTCTTGTTCTATGGAAAATTAATAGTTTCTGTCATTTGTATGTATTATAGCAAAATACACATATTTTACATGCTCTGAAATTAGTGCCCATACTTCAGATTATCTTGCCAACTTTTCATAAAAGCTATTAGGCCATGCAAAACTAAGAAAGTGGGATTACCATGGAGTCTTGTCTGGAAAATTTCATAAGAATGTCATGATTTGGTTGAGTGATATCCTCATTTGAAATTAGTATGGAAATCAGGCCAGAATGGCCTTTGTAAATTGACAGAGTGAACATTTTACAAAATAGTTATCTGAAAACAAATGTGTAATTGTCAGTTCTCTTGAGAGTAAAATAAACAAAAGACTGTTTTAGTCTTAGGCTTTCTGAAAACAAACGTTTGGCTGTCAGCTCTCTTCAGAGTAAAATAAATAAAAGACAGTTTTAGTCTCAGACCTTCTGAAAATGTTCAGCAGTTATGTGGTTAAATGTGTAATCAGTTGATGTTATTGTATCCATTACAACAATGACATCTGTGTGTACATTTATTCTTGAGTTTTCCATGACTATTTAACTGGAATTCTTCAGACATCAATGAATATTCTTCATTTTTAAGTAAGCTATATATATATATATATATATATATATATATATATATATATATATATATATATTGTTTGCTGGTGCACTGAGTTTCATTTGTTGTTTAGCAGTGTTTGGGCAACTTTGTTATACAGTGCATTTCTTTATGATAATTTTTTTAGACTGATGCACTGACTTATACTCTTGCTGTCTCTGTCAAGCAATCTAAAATATTATATTTGAGAGTTTATTTTGATTATTTTCCCATCCAGTGTGCAGTTGAATGCATCAGCTTACAGTTTACAGCTTCATGGTGGATGCTCTTTATTTACGTGTTCCGTACATCCCTATAGTGTGTTCTATTTGAGATATTTTATGAATGACCTTTGTTTATTGTCAGTATTTTGTACAGCTCACACTAATTTCTGGGTGTTTATGTTATTATTGTAGTCACATTTGGTTTTGACATCATTACAGTCCTTTAAATTGGTGATGATAATTTCACTACATCAGAAAGAGTCCAAGTTAATTGTAGCTTCAAATGGTAAAAAAAAGAAAACTTTTCAGCCAGATGAATTTCTTTTTTTTTTTTTTTTTTTTTTTTGCACAAGATAATAACCCCATGCATTTTACATGTGCATTGTTTGCCTGCTGTACCCTTTTCCTCTAAGAATACGAAATCCAGGCTTCACAGCCTCAGAGATGTTTGAAAATCCCAAAACCTTATAATCACTTTTGACACACTAATACAAACTGCACTGACATTAAATACCAATTGGGAACAGCAGCGGATGAGCTGTAGCTCATGGACGTACATCTGATGAGCTTAGACTTCATCCAGTTTACATCTGACCAAGTATATGGTAGCATATGGAGATTACAATTCCATAACATCATGTTTTATAATGTTGCAAGGTATAGACTAATGGTGACAACACATGGTGTTTCTGTTTGTTATATACTGGCATATTCAATATTGTATGTTTTAGCTGTATGTGCAGTCAGGTTTTCCATGTTTGACTTTTTGACTTTGGTCTTTTGGCATTAGGCATTTAACAGTGCACTCTTTAACTACTGTACATTTAATAAAAAGCCTGTTAGCTAATCTGTCTGTACTCTGTATATTAGCTATACATTGTATAACAATGTTTTGCATGAAAATTATAGTGATTGTCTTAATGGGTTGTCAATAGCTCCATATGGCTTGTGGCCCAAGCCATCCTTGAAAAGGATAGCTTTTTAACTTGTCTACTTATAAGGTTAACAAATAATAAGGAAATAAATGAAATAGAAGGAAATGCATGTGCATCCTGACTGTGGTTTAAATGTTAAAATACATCTATTGAATGAGAATGGAGTATCCCAGTTGATTTTTGCACTGCTGCTGTAAATGTTGGTTGCAATTTAGATGTGGCATCAAAGCCTGAAGTTGCAGCCACTTTTATGTCCCCCTCAATGTTAAGCCACCATGGAACATCTTTATTTTACATCCCCAAACTACTAGTCTATTTTGAAGGAGTAGCTGCTTCATAGGATCATAGGTTCATAGGTAGGTACTAGGCTATTTGCCCAAAGGCATTTATAATCCTAGCCAGAATGTGTTGGCTTTCGCCGCCCCCTTAGATTAGTTCCCTGTGCCTCTGTCCAGTAGATCCACTGAAGTGATCCCCGGGATAAACTTTGTTTCCCATCCACTCATCAAGGATTCTTTTGAAGAGTGTTAGCGAGGAGCTCTGCCTAATGTAGATTGGAATCTTGTTCCAAAGCATGGGAAGTCTCTGGGACAGGAATCTATCCCTCCAGCACGTCCTATTTATTGTGGTGAGGCTTAGATCCCTAGAGCGTGTGGCTCGAGGGGATAAGGTTTTCTTTAGGTGGAGTGTGTCCATCAGTTCTGGGTTGGACATGGCTTTGTATGTCAGGCAGAGATCACCTCTGAGTAGGCGGTATGCAACTGAGTACAGCTGGAGTTTCTTCCATCGAGATGCATAGGGCATCTGCTTGAGGCCAGTGATCCTCTTGGTGAGGTACTTCTGTGGTCTTTCCATCCATTGCAGGTGTCTTGTAAGGTACATCCCAACTGGGGCATTGTACTCTATGATGGGTCTGATGAGTGATGAGTAGAGGGGCACAATGACTTCTTTTGATCTGGATGCGAACCCTTTTGTGATTAGGTGGGAAACGTATAAGGATTTTCTAACCACTTTGGCAATGTGATTATCAAAAGTGAGATTACTATCTACTTGGGTCTCCAGATCCATTATTACGTCTTCTGTATTTAGGGGACTACCATCTATGTGGTAGTTTGTGGGTACTTTGTTTTTTCCAAAGGGGGTGACTATGCACTTTTTGGCATTTAGCTTGAGGCCATGATTTTGACACCAGGTATCCGTCTCAGTGAGACCCTTTTGGAGGATGTCTGTGTCAGCTGGAGAGTCAATTATAGCCCCTAGTTTGCAGTCATCTGCGAACTTGGTCAGCCATAGTCCTTCTGTGCTTGCCTGTACCTCTGAGAAGTATATGCCAAACAGGAGGGGTCCTAGGACTGAGACCTGGGGAATGCCACTTGTAACCGGTTTAGAGTTGGACCTAGCTCCCACAACTCTCACCATGTGTGTTCTGTCCATGAGCCAGTTAGCAACCCATCTTGTGATGTAGGGGTTTATGTTCAGGTTGGTGAGCTTGCTTATAATACCAGAATGGGAATGGTGTCAAAGGCTTTTGCGAGGTCTAGGTAGGCTGTGTGTACCACCTTTCCCTCGTCTATAGCCTTGGTAACTGTCTCAAAGAAGTCCACCAGGTTTAGGAGGCATGATCTGCCCTTAACAAAGCCAAACTGGGTAGGGTCCTGTGTTTGGAGGTTCCCAATGTCTCTGTTAATTAGTTCCATGATGATGTGCTCCATAGCATTGCAGACCAAGCTAGTCAGGCTTATAGGCGATAGTTCCTGGGGTCTGTTATGGCTCCACCTTTATGGAGCACAATAACCATTGCTGTGCGCCACTCTATGGTATGTAGCCTGTGGAGAGGCTGAGTTTGAACAGTATATTTAGGTGAGGGGTTAGTTCATCTTTGAGCTCATGTAAGACACAGCCTGGGACACCATCTGGTCCCATTGATGCTGTGTTTTTGGCTTTGGAGAGGGCTGTTTTAACCTGAGTGTCTGATTTCAGGGACTCTACTTTCTTCTGGTATGGTGATGGGCCCTTTTGGGGGTGAGAGTGGGGTGAAGTTTGCGCTGAACCTGTCTGCCAGGATGTTGACAGTATCAGTTGGTTCAGTGTATTTTATGCCATTCTGCACTAACTGAGAGCAGATCTAATTATTGCCACTTAGATTCTTGACATAGCTAAAGAATGCCTTGTGGTTATCTTTGGAGTCTTTGGCAATTTTTTTTTCGAAGATGATTTTATGAGGGATCGTAGTTTCTTGCTGAAACCGATCAGGGATGTCTTTCCTTCTTGGGATTTTACTCTTTTCTGTACTAGTTTCCTCCTTCTATTGTATAGCTTGTTTATGGCAGGAGTCCACCAGACTGGTTTCCTTTTCTTGGAGGAGTGAGTCTTGGTTTTGCTTGGGATGGCACGATCCATGCATTCTTGTAGATGCCCATAGAATGCATTAGTAAAGGATTTTGCTGCTTGGACAGCATTATCCTTCAGCATGGGGGCTTTGAAACTTTCCACCTTGGTCTTAAGTAACGTGAAGTTTGCTTTTGAAAAGTTTTTCACGGTGGTTTCCTTGTTCGGGGGTGGGGGCAGAATGTGGATATCCAAAGTGATTTGTTTATGGTCAGATCTATCCAGCAAAGGGTTGACCTCTGGTGTGGAACACGGGTCGCCCATGTTGGTGATGACCAGGTCCAATATGTTGCCACCTCTGGTGGGAGTGTTGACTAGTTGAACCAGGGTGCTTGAGTTTATAAATTCTAGGAAAGTTTGGGCTAGGGAGTTAGTACTTGAGTAGTTCTCCCAGTTAATGTTTGGGTAATTGAAATCCCCCAATATTAGGGTGTTTGGTAGGACCTTTATGTTTCCCAGAGTTTCCAGAAATGAGAAATGGGGGTCCTGGGACATGGTGGGTTATCTGTAACAAGCTACAATTTGAATTGCAGTTTTGCCTGTTGTTAGTTGCACGTGGATTATCTCTGAAGCATAGTTCTGTGCCACTAACCTGGAGGTGTGGTCATCCTTGATGAATATGGATACACCCCCACCTTTTGTATTTCAGTTCGGGTTCTGTGGCCGAAATGTATGGTATGAGTTGTAGCCTGGTAGTGCTGGGGTGCTCTCTGGAGCCTGAAACCAGGTTTCTGTTACTGCACATATATCGATTTTCTCTATAATGAGGAGTGCCTCGAGTGCATGCATTTTGAGGTTTAGACTTCTGGCACTGAGTAGCATTACACTCAGTTTTTTGTTACTTGTGCTATTTATGGCAGTGGGTTTGTCTTTTTGAGCCTTGCCTAAAAAAGGCACTATGGGGGTGGCAAGAGTCTTGGCCAGTATTCGAAATCCTAAGGGTGACAGGTGCAAGCCGTCTCTAGTGAAGCAGCGTGGCTTGTCGAGCATGTCATCCCAGGTGGACAGACACTGGATCCCCTTTGAATGACACCAGAAACTTAGCCAATTGTTGAAATTGAGAATTTTTTCTTTATACCATGGTATCATTCTTGTTGAGGCCAGGATGCTTCTCAGTGTCAGGGTTATACCGGCCTGGGCTATGTGATCAGAGAGCTCTTCCATGTCTCTTTTCATGTAGTCCAGGGAGGTACGGCTCAGGTCATTCACACCAACATGGACAATGACAGTGTCATATTTGTACTTGTTCTGGAGTGACCTGAGTGCTTGTGTTATGTGGCAGATCCTGGAACCCGACAGCCAGCTAACAGTAACCTTCTCCTTATTCAGCCTAGTGAGTGGGACGTCAGTCTGCCTGACTATAGAGTCACCTATTACTAGTATGTTGGGTATGTTATTTTGCCTTAAGGGCTGTGATTGCATGGCACACGTGTTTTGTGAAGTATGTGTTTCATGGTTTGTATTGGGGGGTGGAGGTTGCTTGGATGTTTGCTTTGGAGGTCTCTGTTGCTTTTGCAGATTTTAATTTAGAGCCTCTGAGTATGTTTTCATGTATTTATGTGTGCTTTTTGCTGGTGTTCGTTTAATGGGTCTATGTGAGACTAATGGTGTGACGCAAGTATTTCCATTCTCCTCTTGACTGTCTGATCCAGTCTTGGGTTGAGAGAGCTTAGCCTCCAGTTTGGCTGTATAGTTCCATCTCTCGCATGTATTAGTGTTTGATGGTAGGAGGAGAGGGTTGTCTGTGTACATGAGGCAGTTGTAACATTGCCTCAAAATGCCCAGATTCACCTGCTGGACTAGAGAGTACACCTGAAACTGCCCTTTGTACATGCCTGAATAGGTACAATGAACTGTTTTACTGGATCGCTGGTAAGGTCGAATAAAGAGCCTTGTCCTCCTATACAGTACATGAGGGTCTAGTGCTAGGGTTTATAAGTGCTTGTTATGAGTTTTGAGCAAGTGCCGAGCTGAGAAATGAATGGCTTGAGTGCTTAAGTTGAAAGTTTGTCTAGTTCCAAGGCACAAAAATTGAAGAGGAGACTTTGTGGAGCCGGGAATAGTTTTACCCTAGCTAAACAGCACTGCTGGAAGATTAGTCCTAAAATGGCCCACAAGTACTTACTTATGAGCCTAAGATATAGGTTTATATGTAAGTACTAGCTTAGCTGTCTTTGTGTGCCACTTTAGCCAATTTCCCTTTCATTTGTGAGAATCAAACTCTGAACTTTGTGTCTGAGAGGTAAACAACTTAGCTATCATGCCAACTCCTAATCCCAAGTCGCTTTTGTTTAAAATAAATATGTTAGCGAGCAAAGGGCTGTTTCTAAAGAAGGCCAGGTAATCTGAATATTATATTAGTGTTTTACATTGGAAATAGAAAATGAATAAATTGTATGAATGGTAAAAGGACAAGGCCCCAGCCTTCAGAAACTCTTGCTTGTAATATAGCTCTGTAGACACTGACTTGCGAATTTTAACTGTAAAGGATAGAGGTTGCCTTGTCAATTTTGAATGTGTTAAGGTTCTGCCATTTAAACAGTTTGTTGTATTGGGACAAGAGGATACCAAATAATTGCCACTGATTTATAAAAAAATAAGCCATTTAAAGTGTCACAGGCTTGTTTGAGGTAAACAAAAATTGCACCAATTAACTTTTGTCTGTTGGTGTTGGTAAGGGAAGAATTTATTAGGGGTATCAGTGACCTAGTTATGAAAGGGTAGGGGAGTTTTATAAAATAAGAATTAAGGTTCTGTGTCTGCGTAGCACTAGAATAAGAAAAGTCAAATGTAGCATTCTGAAAGACTTGCTGAACAGTCTAGTAAGAGAGAGAATGCTTGACTCATTATACCTGTAATCTATGTGGTTGATAGTACAGAAGATTAAGGCACTGAGATGTTAATAGGTTCATAGGTTCATAGGTTGGTACTGGGCTATCTGCCCGAAGGCATATATTAGCCCAGCCACATTGTGCGGTATTCACCGCCCCTTTAGTAGTTCCCTAGACCCTTGACTAGCAGATAGTACCCTTGGCCCCTATCTAGTAGTGCTGTTGGTGTGATCCCCGGTGTGAACTTTCTGTTACCCATCCACTCATCAAGGTTCCTCTTGAAGAGTGATAGTGAGGGGCTCTGTCTTATGTAGATCGGGACCCTGTTCTATAGAAAGGGAAGTCTCTGCGAAGGGAATCTATCCCTCCAGCATGTTCTATTCATTGTTGTGTTGAGGTTTATATCCCTAGAGTGTGTAGCTCTAATGAGTTGCTTCCTACAGGTAAGGTATAGGGTTTAACTCTTTCTGTCTTCATTTGCCTGCTGTTTGACTCCGAGCAAGTCACATAACCAGACAGTACTTATTGATTACAACTGAAAATGGACACTTTGTACAATGGGCTTACTCAGCAAATAAACCAAAATTAACAAAAAAATGAGTACATGTTGTAGTAGCTGAGGCTCATAATGTTATTAAAAGTTACTGTGATACTCAAATTGGTTTCAGGGTGACATTTCTAGGAAGAAATATGCTTCACTTAGCTAGTACAGAAGTGAACAGTATGTATGTATGAATCATCTACACATATATTTTATTTATTTATTTTTTGGTTTGGTCACCACATGATACTACCTAGCTAATGTGCCAATATTCTGTTCTAGCAAAAAAAAAAAAAAAAAAAAGAACCTGGATCTCACATTAACCACTGATTGGGAACAGGGATGATGGTCTACAAGATGGTGGTAAAATCATAGAAAATAAGCTGTCCTGATCTATTTATGTTAAATAAAAAATGCTACTTCATTTTATTTATTTATTAATTTAACATTTGTTTACTGAGAAAGTCCATCTGGGATGACTAGCGTGTCCCTTTTCAGTGGATGCCTGGGACAAAAAACTACACACAGATAAAATACAAGTAAGCGATTAGTAATAAATGTAAAAGCACAGCCCCTAGGATTTAATAAAATCCATATAGGCTCTGTGTAAAGCCTACATGGAATGTATCCATGTACACTGCCATGGTTCCCCTCTGCAGCACGTCATGCATATTAATGATGGTGCGGTGCTGAGGGAGAGCATAGAACAGGGTTATTGAATCAGTGTAGGGAGAAGTGTGGAGGCTACCTGTGGTTGTGGATGGCCTGTACTGCTCCTGCTACTGTTGAAACTCTGTGAATTGGGTTAAATGTGCAATCTTTTATTTTAATTTTCTATTTTTTTTTTCATTTTTACCATTCTTGCTTGGAGTGGAGCAATGCAATGCTAAGTTGTGCTCACAAATAGACAGCTGACATCTGCCAGACATCTAAAAATAAAAATCAGATGGCATTATCATAATAATGTACTTTTGTCATTTTAAATATTTTTATTTTTTTCTGTTTTTTTTCAATTGCTGCTTGCGCGGTCTGGAGCGCAGCAGAGCTGATCAGTGCTCATACATACATTGCCAATAGTTGCTAAACATCTAAAAATAGAAACTGGATGTCATTAATTATTTATGTCTGGATTTATTTAAACACATTTGCATGGCACACCATAGTGCTTAGCAATGCTAACAGGTAGCCCAGTAGTATATGCAAAGGTATATTAGTTTTTGTAATATCCAAGTAGCTAAATGGGAAGATATACATCCTAAAGTTTAGTAAGTCCTGGGTTCAAGTCTATAGCAATGATAAAATGTCTATAATTTAATTTATTACATATGTTTACTTTTAAAAACAAATTTGTGAAATATGGCACTGCTGCACTGGGCTGAGCACTGCTTAAACATGCTAATGGCTACTTTTGTTTGGGCAGTTCTAAGCTGAACTAAACCCCCGGTTATGTGAATTTTCACACCACTTAGCTGTGCTTAGCTGGTTTGCATGATGCTAAGCTACGCGGCGCTTTTTTGAATGTTGCTCAATGACGTGCATGGGTGGTAAAACAGCCTATATTAAAGGACCACTATGGGCAAATGATGAAGAAAGCACATATTTTTTATCTTGCCATGATTTACTACACCTCCCAAAGCTGCCTGCAGCAAAATAAGTAATCATTCCTAATTTTATTTTGTTTTTACTCTTGTCTGCCCTCATGGGAGCAGACATCGTGATTCCTTTGGAAAGCTAAGTTTGAAAGTCTGCAGCTCATGTGTCATTTACTGGTATACGCTGAGTTTTACAAATGTTGTTCCTACTGATGTACTACACATTCTCTGAAAGAAACTTGCAAATGTGTCAACAAATTACTGAGATAAAAAAGACTTTTCACAAGGAGCAGTTTTGCAAGTTTCAGTTCCTGGCCAGGTTACTCCTCCCATCTCCCCTCCTTCAGTGGGCTACAGTCTCACATTACCAGCTTGGGTAGATTCAACTATTTAGTCAGCGTTGCATGACAATAGACATAAAAAAAATCACAGCCTGGTGTGTCCTCCCTTGGATGTCTCTATGCCTCTTCTCTTCTGAATAGCATTTCCCAGGAATAAAAAAAAAAAAAAAAAGAAACGCATCAGTCCAGACTTTAGGTCAGTCTATCCATTTAAAATGTGCACAGTAAAATATTCAACTCATAATGCATTTTGGCTGCTGACATGGTTATCTTTACATAGTTATTCTCTTATAGTATAACCTGAACGTATGGTATTTAATGATAAATTTTAACAGTTCTCAGTTTCTTAACAATGACCTCCCAAGCCTCTGATGTGACCTAGTACTTTTTCTTACTATTGCTTTATCTAGTTTGTCTTAGTTGTATACCTGTAGCATGTCTCTCATCCCCTCAGCAACAGACTCCTGGAGAAAACTTCCAAAGCAGATACTTGTATTGAAAGAGTAGCAGCAGCTGTAGCAGTGAAACTACACTCCAAAACAATGCATTCAAACATAGTACTGACAAACACAGGGGAATGTATATGTCTGAATCAAGCGGTGATGAAATTGCTAGTGACTTCACTGAGCACAACTTTACTCAATCTCTCCATTTCATAATCCCTAACATTCTCACCACACTTACAAAGGCACACCTCCACCTTCCACAAACACAGCTACCCACACCCACACAACATACCAGTCAAATTTAAGGCGTTTCCCACCTCTGTGCAAAACACCGCTGTAATGGCTTTGGCAAACAAATGAAAATGATTGATGGGTGTTGGTTCAAGACTCCCATCAATATCTCTCAACAGTACAGATTTTTGCAGAAAGTCCAGATTTTTTTGTCTGTTTTTCATAAAATTGAAGTTTTCTGTCAAATCACTGGCAAATCATTGAACAGAACGTTGACAGGCATTTGATTTTCAGACTTGATATCCTTAAGAAAATTCACTCTAATGCAAAACCTGTTTATCAACTTTCTAAGTTTAAGTGTAATATTTATAAATTGTCCCATTTTTTTGGGCCTTTGTCCCCTATTATTTATGGCCTTGTCCAGATTTCTTGTTCCATAATGTTGAGAGTTATGTTGCCATCCCTTCCTACTGGAGCCAGTCCACTGCACTTGCACAAGTGACCCCTCAGCAGGGCAGCAAGCAGGTATCAGTGCAGATTTGCTTTATAGTTCTTTTACACCACACACACACACACACACACACACACACACACACACACGCACACACACACACACACACACACACAGTAAATCTTGTTGCCCATGTTATTTATTCCTTTCCTTGGTTTCGTTTCTCTTATTTGTAATGTTGCTTTTACTCATTTATTCTCCTGCCTCCCACATCTACCCTAATTATTACTTCTAACAAATACTTTTTCTCACTCTTTCTTCTCCTCCTCCTCTTTATCCACTATTTGAACTTTTCCACTCTGACATTTGCTTTATGGGTAAATAATGAACTGTCACCCTTATGTCAGCACATTTCAATGCTCCATAATATTGTATTTAGTCAAATAATAGGTTCATAGGTAGGTACTAGGCTATCGGCCTAAGGGCCTAAGTAAGCCTAGCCAACAAGTTTCCCTGGCTTATGCCACCCAAGAAAGTTATTTTCCTGTGCCACTGTCGAGCAGAGCCACAGAAGTGATTCCCGGGATATATTTTCCTATCCCCCATCCACTCAAAGATTTTTCTTGAAAAGTGCTAATGAGGAACTTTACTTGACATAGATGGGTAGCTTGTTCCAGAGTATGGGAAGTCTCTGGGACAGGAATCTATCTCTCCAGCATGTCCTGTTTATTGTGGTGATAAAGTTTAGGTCCCTAGAGTGTGTAGTTCAGAAGGATTGGAATTTCTTTAGGTGTAGCATGTCCAACAGCTCTGGGTTTGACATAGCTTTATATGTTAGGCAGAAATCACCTCGGAGTAGGCGATATGCTACGGAGTAAAGTTTTTTTAGATGGTCAGTGTAGGGCATCTGTTTGAGGCCAGTAATCCTCTTTGTGAGGTACTTCTGCGGCCTTTCCAGCTGCTGCAAATGTCTTGTGAGGTACATTCCAAAAGGGGCGTTGTACTCTATAATGGGTCTAATGAGTGTCAAGTAAAGGGGAACAATGACCTCTTCTTTTCCTGGATGAGAACCCTTTTGTGATGAGGTGTGCCATGTAGAAGGACTTCCTGACTACTGTGGCAATGTGATTATCAAAGGAGAGACTACTGTCCACCTGGGTCCCAAGGTCTCATCACACATTCGGTGTTAAGTAGACTACCACCTATGTGGTAGCTCACGGGTACAGAGTTTTTACCAAAGGGGATGACAATGCACTTTTTGGCATTGAGCATGAGGCCATGGTTCTAACACCAGGCATCTGTCTCAGTGAGGCCCTTCTATAGGATGTCCACATCATTTGGGGACTCAACTATGGCTCCTAGTTTGCAGTCATCTGTGAACTTTGTTAGCCAGAGGCCTTCTGTGTTAGCCTGTACTTCAGAGAAGCAGATACCAAACAGGAGAGGTCCCAGGACTGAACCCTGTGGTACTCCACTTGTCACTGGTTTGATGTCAGATTTGGAGTCTGCAACTTTTAGAGTGTGGGTTCTGTCAGTGAGTCGGTTGGCAACCCATCTTGTGATGTAGGGTTTTATACCTAGTTTAGTGAGTTTAGTTATAATTCCAGAATGGGGGCTGGTGTAAAAAGCCTTGGCGTGGTCAAGATAGGCTGTGTGAACCACCTTAGCCTCATCGACTGCCTCAGAGAAATCGATTAGGTTCAGGATGCATGATCTGCCTTTCACAAACCCGAACTGGGTGGGGTCCAGAGTTTGGAGGTTACCAATGTCTTTGTTTATGAGTTTCATGATGATATCTGACAGGGCTTAATGGTAAATCACTTTGGCTATGGTGTGCAGGGTCCTGGGTTCGAGCCTTGCAGAGGTTGTTTATTTTTTTTCAGTCATAGCCTCACCTCAGGCTTTGTGCCTGCTCAATGGTGCACAGTGACAGTTATCCCACTCCACAAGGGGGGAGCCACCATGGACCCCAGGAACTACCGCCCCACTAGCCTGATGAGCCTGGTCTGCAAGGCCATGGAACGTATCATCATGGAACTTATAAACAAAGACATTGGTAATCTCCAAACTCTGGACTGCACCCAGTTCAGGTTTGTAAAAGGCAGATCATGTCTCATAAACCTGATAGACTTCTTTGAAGCAGTCACCAAAGCCATAGACAAGGGTAAGGTGGTTCACACAGCCTATCTAGATCTTTCCAAGGCTTTCAACACCATCCCCCACTCTGGAATTATAGATAAACTCACTAAACTAGGTATAAATCCCTATATCACAAGATGGGTTGGCAACTGGCTCACTGACAGAACCCACACTGTGAAAGTAGCAGACTCCAAATCCGACTTCAGACCACTGACAAGTGGAGTACCACAGGGTTCAGTCCTGGGTCCTCTCCTGTTTGGCATCTACTTCTCTGAAGTACAGGCTAACACAGAAGGTCTGGCTAACAAAGTTCGCAGATGACTGCAAACTAGGAGCCATAATCGAAACTCCTAATGATGTGAGCATCCTACAAAAGGGCCTCACTGAGACAGATACTTGGTAAGCCATGGCCTCAAGCTCAATTCCAAAAAGTGCATTGTCATCCCCTTTGATAAAAACTCTGTACCCATGAACTACAACATAGGTGGTAGTATACTTAACACCAAAAGTGTGATAAGAGACCTAGGGACAAAGGTGGACAGTATTCTCTCCTTTGATAATCACATCGCCACAGTAGTCAGGAAATCCTTCTATGTGGCACACCTCATCACAAAAGGTTTCTCATCCAGAAAAAAAGAGGTCATTGTTCCCCTCTACTCATCACTCATTAGACCCATTGTAGAGTACAACGCCCCTTTTGGTATGTACCTCACAAGACATCTACAACAACTGGAAAGGCCACAGAAATACCTCACAAAGAGGATTACTAGCCTCAAACAGATGCCCTACACAGACCGTTTCAAAAAACTCCAGCTTTACTCCGTCACATATCGCCTACTCAGAGGTGATCACTGCCTAACATACAAAGCTATGTCAAACCCAGAGCTTTTGGACATGCTCCACTTAAAGAAATCCCAATCCCTCTGAGCTACATGCTCTAGGGACCTAGACCTTGTCACCACAATAAACAGAACATGCCGGAGGGATAGATTCCTGTCCCAGAGACTTCCCATACTCTGGAATAAACAACCTATCTATATCAAACAAAGCTCTTCATTAGCACTCTTCAAGAAAAATCTTGAAGATTGGATGGGAAATAGGAAATTCACCCCTGGGAGCACCTCTGTGGCTCTGCTCAACAGTGGCACAGGAAAATAATTTTATTGGGTGGTAAAAGCCAGGGTACCTTTTTGGCTGGGCTTGTATAGGCCCCAGGGCCAATAGCCTAGTACCTACCTATGAACCTATGAACCTATACATTCCATGATCTTGCAGACCAAGCTCATTAGGCGAATAGGACGACAGTTCCCGGGATCAGTGGTGGCTCCCCTTTTGTGGAGTGGGATAACTGTTGCTGTGCGCCATTCAGTGGGCACAAAGCCTGATGTGAGGCTATGATTGAACATGGTGCTTAGGTGGGGAGCCAGTTTGTTCTGAAGTTCATGTAAAACGCAGCCTGGGATGTTGTCCGGTCCCATGGATGCTGTGTTTTTGGCTTTAGAGAGTGCAGCTTTTACCTGTGTAGTTGTGATTACAGAGACTCTGCATTTTTCCTGTATAGATATGGGCCCTTTAGGGTGTGAGAGGGTGGTAAAGTTAGCACTGAACCTATCTGCCAGAATGTTGGCAATATCAGTCAGTTCTGTAATTTTCATGCAGTTGTGCTGTAACTCAGAGCAGATCTGGGTGTTGCCATTGAGATTCTTGACATAGGTATAGTATGCTTTGTGGTTGTCCTTAGAATCAGTGGCAATTTTATTTTCATAGCTAGCTTTGGATGCTCTTATAAGGGATCTCAGCGTCTTACTGAGGCTGACCAGGGAGCTCCACCACTCATGGGATTTTACTCTCTTTTGCAACAGTTTCTTCCTTCTGTTGTACAGTTTCTTTATGGCAGGGGACCACCAGATTGGTTTCCTTTTTTTGGAGGATAGTTTCTTGGTTCTGTTTGGGATAGCATGATCGATGCACTCATGTAAGTGCTTATAGAGTGCATTTGTGTAGAATTCAGCAGTCGTAACTGTATTAGCCATCTGCATGGGTGTCATGAAGTTCATCACTTCTGTCTTCAGAAGCATGAAGTTGTCTATGGAGAAAGTTTTTACTGTGGTTTCCTTAATGGGGGGGTGGGGGCAGGATGTGGATATCTAGGGTGATTAGCTTATGGTCGGATCTGACCAACGAGGAGTTGACTTCGGATGTGGAACACCGGTCATTCATGTTGGTAATGACTAGATCTAGGATATTGTTGCCCTTGGTGGGGGTGTGGATAAGTTGATCCAGGGCACTGGAATTTATGAATTCCAGAAAGCGTTGAACGAAGGAGTTGGTACTTGAGTAGTTTTCCCAGTTAATGGTGGGGTACTTGAAGTCGCCCATTTTTAGGGTGTTTGAACCCTAATATTTTCCAGTATATCAAGAAAAGAGGAGTGGGACATGATGGGGGATCTGTAGCAAGCTACAATTTGGATTGCAGTTTTGCCCAAGAGTTAGTTGCACTTGGATAACCTTGGATGCATTATGCTGAGCAACTAGCCTGGAGGTGTGGATATCCTTAATGAATATGGACACACCTCCGCCTTTGGTGTTCTGGTCCAGGTTACATGGCCGAAAAGTGTGGTATGAGTTATAGCCTGGTAGTGCAGGGGTGCTCTTTGGAGCCTTGAACCAGGTCTCAGTATCTGCACAGGTATTAATGTTCTCCATTTTAAGGAGTGCCTTGAGTGAGTGCATTTTTAGATTTAGACTTCTAGCATTGAGTAGCATTACCCTCAGTTTTTGCTTGCCTGTTCCTGTTACATTTGAAACTTGTCTAAAAAGGGCACTATAGGGACGGCAATAGCCTTAGCCAGTATCTGGAATCCCATGGGTGACAGGTGCAGGCCATCTCTGGCAAAGCATCATGGTCTGTTGACCATGTCGTCCCAGGCAGACAGATACTGGATCCCCTTAGAATGACACCAGAAACTTAGCCAATTGTTGAAGTCAATCATTTTGTCCTTGTACTGCGGTATCATTTTGGGCGATGGCAGAATGCTACTCAGGGCTAGTGTCATACCTCCCTGGGATACAAGATCCGGGAGCTCTTCCATGTCTCTTTTCATGTAGTCCAGGGAGGCATGTCTCAGGTCATTCACACCAACATGGACAATGACAGAGTCATATTTGTACTTGGTTGTGGAGTGACCTGAGTGCATGAGTTATGTGGCAGATCCTGGCACCCAACAGGCAGCTGGCAGTAACCTTCTCCTTGTTTAGCCTGGTAAGTGGGACATCAGTGTGCCTGACTATAGAGTAACCTATGACTAGTGTGTTGGGTACATTGTTTTTCCTAATATATTATATACGTTATAATATATATATATATATATATATATATATATATATATATATATATGTTTGCCCATAATATCTGAATAAGTGAGTGGGATTTTCATGACAGCATCAAAGAAACATTTTCCTTCTGTGTTTTTTTTCTTATGTTTTGGATTTTTCTTGGTATATTGATTGATTTTCTTAGTATATTTTATTTTTTATTTATTTTCCATTCGTTTACTAGGTTAGTCCGACTAGACACAAGATGACCGTTTTCAGTGGAGGCTGCGGGAGAAAAGCTCCAGATACATAGCAAACAATTATAAAAAATAATAAAAATAAATTATACAAACATAGCTATTTTGTACAAAGAGCATAGAAAATATAAAAGGAGTAAAATCAGGGTTTTACAATTGATGCAGCATACACAGAGGTTAGAATATTGAGAAACAATTAAACAAGATAATATACTCTTGCTCAACATGGGGACTCTATGTTCCACACCAGAGGTAAACCCCTCATTGGTAAGATCAGACCATAAACAAATTTCCCTGGACATCCATATCCCATCCCCACCCCCAGCTAAGGAAATCACTGTAAAGAATTTCTCCAAAACCAACTTTGCACTTCTCAAGACTGAGGTGGAATCTTTCTAAGCCCCTGGGCCAGAGGATAATACAGCCCAATCCGCAGAATCCTTTACAAATGCATTCTATGAGCACCTGCAGGAATGCATGGATTGTGCTATCCCAAATAAAACCAAGACTCACTCCTCCAAAAACAGGAGACCGGTCTGGTGGACCCCGGCCATAAATAAGCTATACAACAGAAGGAGGAAGCTACTACATGACAGAGCAAAATCCCAAAAAGGGAAAGCATCTCTGATTAGTACTAGCAAGAAACTTCGATCCCTCATAAAATCATCAATGGCCAGTTTCAAAAGAAAAATTGCCCAAGACACTAAAGATAATCACAAGGCCTTCTTTAGTTATGTCAGGAACAAGGGTGGAAACTCCCAGATATGCTCTGAATTGTTGCATAACGATACAAAATATACCGAACCTACAGACATAGCCAACATCCTGGCAGACAGATTCAGTGCAAACTCCCCCCCCCCGAAGGAGCAAATGCCTATCCCAACTGAATGTAACCTCTCTGACATCACAGATGCACAGGTGAA
Organism: Protopterus annectens; assembly: GCF_019279795.1. Classification (NCBI taxonomy): domain Eukaryota; kingdom Metazoa; phylum Chordata; order Ceratodontiformes; family Protopteridae; genus Protopterus; species Protopterus annectens. The sequence continues at coordinate 1,888,087,061 of NC_056726.1, forward strand.
AGCTGCCCTCTCCAAAGCAAAAAACACAGCATCTATGGGACCAGATGGTGTCCCAGTCTGTGTCGTACACGAGCTGCAAGAAGAACTGAACCTTCACATTAAGTCACTTATCAAACTTAGCCTTACTACAGGATATGTACCCAAAGAAATGGCACACAGCTACAGTGGTCCCACTCCACAAAGGTGGTGCCATAACGGGCCCCGGAAACTATCGCCCCATAAGCCTGACTAGTCTGGTCTGTAAAGCTATGGAGCGTATTATCATGGAACTCATAAACAAAGACATTGGGAGCCTACAGACACTGGACCCTACCCAATTCGGCTTTGTTAAGGGCAGATCTTGCCTCTTAAACCTAGTTGATTTCTTTGAAACAGTTACCAAAGCCATAGGTGAGGGCAAGGTAGTCCACACAGCCTACCTGGACCTCGCAAAAGCCTTCGACACAATACCCCACTCGGGCATCATAAATAAGCTTACCAGCTTAAATATCAGCCCCTATATCACAAGATGGGTTGCAAACTGGCTCAGAGATAGAACCTACATGGTCAGAATCGCAGGTGCCATGTCTGAATCCAAACCAGTTACAAGTGGCATCCCACAGGGCTCAGTTCTGGGACCTCTCTTGTTCAGTATGTACTTCTCTGAGGTTCAGGCTAACACGGGGGGGATTATAGCTGACAAAGTTCGCAGATGACTGCAAACTGGGGGCCATAATCGAATCTCCAGCTGACACAAGCATCCTCCAAAAGGGTCTCACAGAGATGGATGCTTGGTGCCAGAGCCACGGCCTCAAGCTAAATGCTAAAAAGTGCATAGTCATCCCCTTTGGGAAAAACAAGTTGCCCACAAATTAGCACATAGGTGGTAATCCATTAAGTACGGAAGAAGTAATTAGAGATTTGGGGACCAACGTAGATAGTAATCTCTCCTTTGATAATCACGTTGCCAAAGTGGTTAGAAAGACCTTCTATATAGCCCACCTTATCATGAAAGGGTTCACATCTAGATCAAGAGAGGTCATTGTGCCCCTCTACTCATCACTCATCAGGCCCATAATTGAATACAATGCCCCTTTTGGGATGTACCTTACCCGACACCTGCAGCAACTGGAAAGACTCCAAAAGTACCTCACCAAGAGGATCATGGGCTACAAACAGATGTCCTATGCAGCTCGACTAAAGAAACTCCATCTCTACTCAGTTGCTTACCGCCTACTCAGAGGTGATCTATGCCTGACGTACAAAGCCATGTCAAACCCAGAATTAATGGACATGCTCCACCTCAAAAAATCCAAGTCCCTTAGAGCTACATGCTCCAGGGACCTAAACCTCAGCACAAAATTAAATAGGACATGCTGGACGGACATATTAATTTCCCAGAGGCTCCCCTCACTCTGAAATAGAATCCCAATTCATGTTAGACATAGCCCCTCGCTGACCCTCTTCAAGCGAAATTTGGACGCGTGGATGGGAAATCACAAATTCACCCCTGGGATCTCTCCTGTGTCCCTGCTAGACAGAGGCACAGTAAACTAATCTTAAAAGGGTACCTTCTGTGACCTACTTTACAGAGGCACAGTATGCTAATCTAATAGGGAGGCGGAAGACAAATACACTCTGGCTAGGCTTATAAATGCTCTAGGGCAGATAGCCTAGTATCTACCTATGAACCTATGAACCTATACAACAAATATACAATTGCTTGAACATAAATTCAAAAAGAAGTTTCCATAGACAAACAGGGTCATAAACTAGAAATCATAACTATATTGATATGATTTATATTGCATTTGTTTTAATGATGGTATGTGTATTATTGTACGTGTCATATGTGCACACATAGTTGTATTAATCTATGTAATTACAGTATATTGACAAAGTACTGGGTCACATCAGAGGCTTGGGTGGTCATTGTTAAGAAACTGAGAACTGTTGTAAAGCTTGGCATTGAATACCATAAGTTCAGGTTATGCTATAAGAGAACTATGTAAAGATAACCATGTCAGCAGCCAGAATGCATTATAAAATAAATGTTTTACTGTGCACAATAAGAAATGGATAGATTGGCCCAAACTCTGAACTGATGTGTGTGCTTTTTTTTTTTTTTTTTTTTTTTATTCCTGGGGAAATGCTATTTAGAAGTGAAGAGACATATAAGGGATCAGATTTAGTGGCACACCAGGCTGTGATTTTTTTTATGTCTATTGTCATGCAAATCTGACAAAATTGTTGAATCTACCCAAGCTGGAAATGTGAGACTGTAGCCCACTGAAGGAGGGGAGATGGGAGGAGTAACTTGGCCAGGAATTGAAACTTGAAAAACTGCTCCTTGTGAAAAGTCTTTTTTATCTTGGTAATTTGTTGACACTTTTGCAAGTTTCTTTCAGAGAATGTGTAGTACATCAATAGGAACAACATTTGTAAAACTCAGCACGTACCAGTCAATGACACATGAGCTGTAGACTCTCAAACTTGGCATTTTTTTTCAGGTGGTCCATTCTAAGTGAATGGAAGTCTAGTCTGACAACAAATGGTAGGGCTATTTGTTCTCACAGTCTGTGCATTGAGTCAGATTTAGCTTTCCAAAGGAATCACAATGTCTGCCCCCATGAGGACAGACAAGAGTAAAAAAAAATAAAATTAGGAATAAACACTTATTTTGCTGCAGGCAGCTTTAGGAAGTGCAGTAAATCATGGCAAGATAAAAAATATATGTTTTTTCATTGTTTGCCCGTAGTGGTCATGTAAGTGCAATAGGTGGGAATTCTTCATTATTTCTTGCAGTCTAATTGAATGTGGATATATAACAGGTGATGCTGGTAAAGGTGTGCACCTTTGGGTGCAGACATGGAGTTTTCAGGAGTCCAGGGTCTTTGTTGGGCGCCTGGTGAAAAAACATGAACCCGGGCTGCTGCAGGGTGGTTTTCAGGGCTCAGAGTATAAGGCAGAGGATGGAACCAGTTGGGCAGGGAACTCACCAGTGTCACTGATATCTCCCACACAGGTGAGCAGTGTTGTCACCATTATGATGACCTGAGGAGGAGAAAGAGGGGAACCTTGGATACCTGGGTCCATGAAGTTACAGCTGAGAATGGTCCACAAATATGTAAGTATGTTTTCCTCCATTTTACCAATATGCAAGTTGAATGTCTACAAAACTGGTATGCATAATGGTGTGCTTCTCTCCCAAAAGCTGCAGTTGAGTGGGCTTGCAATGTTGAGTCCCATGCCAGGTGTGGTATGTATGGGTTTATTATGCTAACTGTAATGCAATAAACAAGAAAGAGTAAAGCATTTACTGCAATAAAATATACACCATAAAAACTGTAGTGCAATAAATGGGCAAGTAGAACTATAGTGCAATAAATGGGCAGTTAGAGCTGTAGTGCAATAAATGAACAATAACAACTGTATTGCATGAAACAATGAACAATACCAATAGCAATAAGCAAAATAGTGTACAGAAGAATTGTGTTGTCATAACCAGTGCATTAGAGCTGTATGCATTATTTGTATTTGGTAAGGCTGCTTCATTCAAGTGTAACACTGTACTAGCTGTAGAATGCAAAAGTAATGGCCTGAAAACTTTATTATTTAACTCACAGTACAGTCCAAGGCTGCCTCCAGGCCAATATCTGTCACATAATGATCTCTGTTCCTCCTACAAGTAATAAAATTATATGGCTGAGGTAGCCCAGTTTATGGGCAGATATTTTGTGGACTTGACAGACATTTATCAGCAATACCAATAAAGTGTTAAGCAGTTTTGTTAAGTCCTACAGAAATCAGTTTTAAAAAAATGCATTATGGCAATATTCCATGTGTGTGTGTTTTACTGTCACTACAGTTAAGTATACCACTGTAATAGTTCTGGAATGCAAAATGAATTCAGTCACATAATGTTTTCATTTTCTCCCACTCCAGGAACAAAAGGTATATGGGTGAGGTAGCCCATGTTATGAACAGATATGATTGTGGTTACATTTCACAGACACTTATCAGTAATACCAATAAAGTGTTAAGCAACATTGTTGACTCCTAAACAGATTTGTTTTAATAAATGCAGTATGGCTGTATACCATGCATGTGTGTTCGACTGTCACTGCAGTCAAGTATAGCACTGTAATAGTTCTAGAATGAAAAACAGATTCAGTCATATAATGCTCTCTTTTTCTCCCACACCAAGAACAAATGGTATATGGTATATGGTTTAGGGAGCCCTTGTATGAGCAGACATGATTGTGCTAACATTTCACAGACAGTTATCAGCAATACCAATAAAGTTAAATGTTTTGTAGATGACCCCTGCAGTCACAGCTATTGGTTTCCATTCCCATGCCTGCCAAGTAAGGCATGACGGATGTCTAGTTTATGTACTGTACACAAACATGCCTCTCAAGTGTCACAATTTCATGTAATGTAATTAAAACTGCCTAATCCATCTGTCAAAGGATTACCAGAAAAATGATTGCCTGGAATGCAATGTATTACCAAATCTGCATACAGAACACCTTGGTAGTTATAGAAGTCCACATTATGTGAAAGTGTTCTGTGTAGTAGTATACCTGCATTTGTTATTGCCTGGCCCATACTGACTCATGCTAACAGCTTGACAGGGACGTATGTGCTGCATCAGCTATAGAATTGTAGTCACTGTGTGCAGAACTGACACTACACACCTATAGGGTATTTATTATCAGTGTTGTCAGGTTTATAGTCTGCATTGTCAGTACTGGACTGTTTCTCTCTCTATATATCTCCAGCACTTATCTTCATTTATTTATTATTGCTGTTTATTATTATGATTGAATGTTAACATATGTTGTTAAACTAACTATATTTTTTGCAAAATTTAATGCAATATTGTTATGTGTTGTTATGATTCACTATTAACTTAATTTGTTAAACTAACTGTTTTGTTGCCCTTATGGTTTACTTCTTACTGACATAAGTTACCATACTGACTGTTATGTTATTTACTATTGTGTTATGCATACTATACATTAATATGTATGGGGATGAATGAAAATGATGTTCCATTCTGTTAATACTAAAAATGGTTTGGTTATTACTAACCTTAACATATTGTTATACCTCATTCACCACAGCATGTCAAGGTAGACTGGTTCCGACTGATCCCCCTACATTGCCTCATCTGGCCATGGCACTGGGTCCCAGCACATCTGGGACCCAGACTGGTGGTGCCACCTCCACTACCCCTGCACTACCTGTGGTGCTAGGTAGTACAGCCCCATGGAACAGGGCCCAGCCCCCCTCTGGGAGCCGTGATGGAGGGGGTGTTGTCACCCGGGATGAGCTGCTGGTCTTGGTGCACAGGATAGTCTACTATGGGTTCGACCACCATCTGCACCAGATTGAGGGCATGCTAGCTGACCTGTTTGGTCAGCCTCACCCGGGTGCTTAGCCTCCAACACTGCCCCCCTTAGGTCAGTGAAGGAGCAGTGTCACTGGGGTCTGGAGGCACATGGGATTTGGATTCCACAACATCCTCCCTATCCAAGGTGTTTACCCTCCTCATGTGTCACACACTACCCCTGTCTGCTGTCTTGTCTATCTTGTCTATCTGCAAATGCATCCTCACTTACCCCAACTTATGTCCTCCATGTGTACCTATATTCCTTACCCAACATTCCACTCTCACCTTAAAAAAATAAAAATGGGCACCTATCCCAAAAAACAAAACAAAACAAAAAAAAAAATTGCCCCATACATATCTCTCCATTTCACACGTGTCCACTGGACATGTAATTTGTCCAATTGGCTTGACAAGGCAGTTATGGTGTCCTCACCCCTCTCTCTGGGGTTGAGAGTTAAAAATCACATACAGATTCTGTCAAAGTACACAGTTGCTGTACAAGAAAAGGATGGCTATGATTCTTTCCTACACCCTTCCTGCACATCCCTTCCTGCCTTATACTATGTTTTTTCCCCCTGCTTGCACCACATTTTTACCACTTTGCTATCTCCCGATTTTTCTTTTCTTAATATTTTTTAGCACAATACTGCATGGCATGCCGCATCACTCAGTTTCCCTAAGTTCAGCTAAATAGAGCTATATTGACTATATGTGTTTTTAAACTTGTAATACACTTACAAAATAAACACCTGTCCCATATTTCAAACCTAAGACCATCACACCTGTAGACCACTGTATTAACTTGCCATGCCACACAACTCTTACTTAAAGCAAGTGGTTTAAAGAAAACAGCAATTGCCAGTTGCAGTCATAAAGGGTGTTTCCGTGGAGCTGCTCCCAGTGCCGCATTATGCAAACTTGATTAAAATGTAATTAAATAAAAAAAAAAAATGGGAGTGTGCCTTAGACTCTGGTGCAATAGCACACCACTAGAAACCCAAAGACATAATAATGGATGTAAGTGAGGCCTGTGATTGCAGGTAAATGTGCCCTTCAGCAAGAACATGCAGAAAGACACCTGCTATGGCATTAATGGTAAAATACATGTTTAGCTGTGACCCTGGTGCACGCATACATCCATATAAAACCATGTACATACTGATGGATGTAGAAAATGTATCTCACAGCCTGTATGTGTGCACATATATCTTGCAAATACACCTACTGCATTAGTGACTCAGTAGCTCAGTCTGTTAATCACTATCCAACTGCCCATTTTGCCACACACAGTCCTGGGTTCAAATCCAGTGGTATATAGAAGTGAATTTACAGTATTGTGAAGACAACAATTAATGACTGAGTTATGCACTCTTTATCCTTATCTGCTATTCACTGGTGGAGGTCACAGGTCTGCAGGTAGGAATACGCTTCACATATCCCTATAGCAAAACTATATGTATATGAAGTGTCACTTCATGCATTAATATGTATTCACAAAAAATGTCAACGCAGGTACTGCAAATGAGGGCCACTAATATCAGAGTGCACCTCACAATCCTTCCAAAGTCACTGTGCAGATTATCACAATTACACAACTGCCATATACATTAAAAGTCCCTTCTTGTAACAAGGCCTGCCTCATACATACTGGAAATTACTACCCAACTGTAACACATGGCCCAGCAGTTGCCCAAATGGTGGTCATATTCTTATATTTATACCCCATCTTACCCTAGGCCACATCAAATATGTTGCCTAGTGGTCTGTTAGTGATAACAGACTTACCTTAAACACATTCCTTAATTGGAGTGGAAAGGGTAACCTCACTCTGGCTCTGCTCTACAACAAGCTGACACAGCTCCTACAGTTACTCCTACAGGTTGTTGTCCTCCAAACTGTTCACACTCTCTGCCTATGTTTATTACCAGCAACAGCAGCTGGAGCCTGTAGCACACACATCTCTATGGAAAGGTTTCTGCTACAGACCTACCCTCTGCGACAATGTAGTCTTCTCATCCCAGTAATTTCCAGCACAACATATCAGAAAAGGGCCCTAATCTACATGAAGGCCTTATATATTGTACAGTGGTTGCATGTCATTGTCTGATAATAGTGCAAATCAGCTGTGTTAGCTTCAATTAGCATTTCAGACCCACATATTGGTTTAGAGGCAATCACCTGCTGATGAGAAACATGTTTAAAAGGAAAGCAGCTGGCTATGGGAATCCATTCTGTATGAGATTTTCCTCACACAAACCACGCCTTTGTGAACATTTTACTGTTACCACATATCAACAGAGGAGTACTGCACTGATTTTGTGTCCAACAAGATTCAGATGGGTGAATAGACATATGGGGAATACAGAATACAGAAATAAGCCTGTTGTAGACCTGTGATAATGACATGTCATTGATCTCCTGGTGTCTTGCAGCTACACAGGATGTACTATACATCAAAGGTGGATTGTCTGTTGTCATTGAAGCTCACTGGTGACATTGGACTGTCCCTTTATAGTGGTTGTAATAGCACACTGCTAATTGTGTGGCACTGTTCCTATGAGGTATTATCCGGGGGGTTGCCTTTAAAGAGACACACCGCAGTAGATGTGACTGCTGGGTGTATGATCATACAGCTGAATCTGTCATGGCACACATGGGAATACCTGACTATTGCTACTATCTCAGTTGCATCCACACACTGTATCCACACACTTAGTATATTTGAACACTGTGGAGTATGACATGTGTGAGTAAGCAGTGGACAGTGCCAGCCATTTTCTCCTTGCTGTATCTCTACACAGTGTACTTCTATGAATGTAATCTTGTAATGTGTTCCCCTTTTGTTGGCTTCAGGAATCATGTATTGTAGATGCCATGCATTCTTCTCTGATGCAGAAAATGAAACTATACTGCAAGGACTAAGGCAACATCATCGCATCCTACTGTTCTTGAGGAGGCAAAACAGGGAACAGTGGGCTACATTGTGGTTAGACCTTGACCGTGATGTGAATGGCATGGGCCATCAGGGCAGGACATATGAGCAGGTTCAACACCATGCAATGTACATTATCAATGCTGCACGACCAAGGGCAACAGATGTAGCCAGGGATTGTGCCATCACAGGTGGAAGATCTGCAGTGGAACAAACACTGACGGCCACTGAGGAATTCCTGGCAAACCTAGGCACACACAACAGCTACCAGACATCCATCATACCATACATCATGGAGGTGGATGCCACAGTTTCCACAGCAGTGGACCGTGCAGGTAGGCTTACTGTATCAGCATTGTCAGGCTGTACATACTTTTACATTAGTTTCAGGTCTTAGTTCTTTGGGGAAGGCAGGGTTTTACCTCAGTTGTACTGTCATACTCAGAATGTGGGCAGTGCAACAATTAACACAGTAGGTATTGTAAATGTGAGACATATGGATGTATTACCTTGAGCTGCAACATGCATTGGTACTCACATTACCTCACCCTCAACTTTTCACAGGTCCATCAGGTATTGGCCAAGGCCATAGTCCTGCTCCTGGTAAGCATGACACTGTTTTGTTAAGGAACATTTATATTCTATTAAGTTAAAGGCCACAATAATGCTCTATTTAAATATAATGTTATGTGTAAACAGGATAGAATGTTTTTATTTTCCATTCTGGAACAGGTACATAAGGATCTTAGAGGGGATAATCACAAGGATGTAGTTGAAAAAATAGAAACACTTTGGCAGTGACAGTTAGGAAAAGAGAAGCCTCCTGGTTTGAATTAGGCATTTACTCTAAAATGCCTTTTAAAACACAAACGGTTGAAAGTACATTAAACTAGGCAGTGAAATGTGTATTTCAATATATTTGTTAACATAAGTGTACTGGGTTTTTATGTGTTGTTTTATCAAGTAGAACATCATATTGCTTAATTAAAGGTAAATTGTACTGGTCATGTTTTACTCGATTTACTTGAAGTGATCGTTATAAAGGTATCTAGTTAAATGTGTATTTTCTTCTGAGGAAGTCTATTTTGGATGAAAGCAGAGAGGAAATATTTGACCGCTAATCCAGTTGTTGGTCTTTGTTATTATGAGTATTTGTGGATTTTTCATACACAATAGTTTAATTTAGTTTTTATTTAAGGGTGGAGTTCAGGTTAGTATGTATAGGAGAAGCATACAGAAGTGAGGGCAGTAAGTGTGTAGATGCTATAGTATTTTTTTTTTTTGGTGTCATTGTTATTGTTAAGGGAAGATTTAGATTTATGGTGGCTCCCAAGATGTTGGTGTTTTTATTATCATTATTATTATTATTATTATCATCATCATCATCATTATTATTTCATGAGGTATATGATGGTCAGTTTTCTGGTATTCATCAATTATGACACCAAGTAGTTTGATTTGTGATATAAGTTGTAGTGGAGTGCTGTTGTTAGATGTAGTGGTAAAGGAGTATTTTACTTCTCAGGTCTTCTCCCAATTCAAGTAGAGTTAATTCCTATGCTCTCAAAAAATGCAATAGAATTGTTGGCTAACTGGCCTTAACAAGATCATCTTTAAAACTCCAAGAAAAAGATATCTTAAGAAGACACCAAATTTAATGCAAAACAAACTTCAATAAAACAAGAATAACATCCAATAAACAATGTAAATACTCAACTATAAACCAGGAAATTTAAACTAGTCACAGGTGTTCATGACATGTTAAACTTTTTCAGTTCTGCTTACCTTAAACATATTTCTCAGTTCCTACCACAATTCCAGTAGTGTCAATTCCTTTACAGTCAAAGCTTGCAATATAAATGCTTGCTAACTGTCCCTAACCAAATTTTTTTTTCAATATTCCAAGAAGAACAAGATTTTTAATTTACTTATTTATTTTACTTTTGTTTACTGGGTGAGCCCAGCTGAGTATAATGCCCTCTTTACAGTGGAGGCCTGGGCAGAAAAGATTCATGTTACAAAATATGTTAAATAAAAAAGAGCTTAGTACACTATTAACAACACAATAATGATATCACAGATTATTATTTTTTAATATGAATAGAAGTCATATCTTATATACAGCTCTGATGCTTTCAACATAGTAATCTGTATGGAGGAATTCCAAAAAAGTATATTATTCTTAGTACTACATTCAGTCTAACAGTTATGATGGAGGAATTTTCTAGAAGCATACCAAGTAGATTTGGTAGACAGATTCAATGTAATTCAGAGCAGTAACACATACCGTTAGCAACAAGGAGGACACTGGTACTGATACAAAGAGGGCTGTATCATTGGTTTATTAAGAATGAAAATTCTGTAGTGTGTGTGTCAGTTTGGAGTGAGTGGTAAACTGGCAGTCTTGGTGCAAAGGTCAAGATATATTTGGGGATACATGTGGTAGAGAGAAAGAGATATTACCTGAGAACATATTAATATGCTTTAAAATAGGGGTTTGAGTGCATACTTTTGATGAGCAAGTTTTAGGATATGTAATGACGCAGGTAAGGTCAAGATTGGTAGAATGTAGGAGGAGGATATAGGAATGTGTGTATTTTCAGTCAGAAAAGTAGAACTTGGTAGAAATAAATGGGAAGTAGAAAAAGTGGAGGATATATATCAAGTGTAGATGAGTGGTGTTGGGGTAGACAGAGAGAAGAGTGTAAGGCAAAGTATATAAGGAAGGTGTGGCAGTTTTATCATCAAATTATGTAGCAAAAACAGTGGATATGCATGAAACAGCTTAGGAGGACAGTGCAGGTTGGTTGGTATGTGTAGGCAGCTATGATTCAGTGAGCATGTGTAGAACAGCTTATGAGGATTGAAAAGGCAGAAACAGTTGTTCATGTTATCCAGGTGATATATATGAATAAAGCCAGTAATCAATTGGGAGTCATTTAGCATTCCCTTTGAAAGTGTGTTTGTTGTTAAGCTGTTTGAGTGTAGGAGGAAGGGCATTCCAGATTTTGAAGACATGGTTGGAGAAGAGGGCATCCTAGATAGAACTGTGTGATTTAGCAAGAGACTTTTTTTCTTTTGACTGTAGTGGTCTTGTTAGGGAGTAGGGGTGCAGCACTTTTGGTAGAGCATGGCATTTTTCTTAAAGCTTGTTCAGGTTTAGGGCATCCTCATATTAGTGTGGAATAATCTGTGTATTGAACTAGGATAGCATGTTTGTATAGGTCATCTATGAATATGTGAAAAGCAGGGGCCTGGGAATGGACTAATGTGTTATACATACATTAGTGGGATAAAAGGAAAGGTATTCATTTTGCCACTTTACAACTTGATACCTATCAGCAAGGTAGCTACTAAACCAGGAGAGAGAGGTGAGTGACAGTTCTAGATGAGAAGGTGTTTGAAGACATTTGCTGTGACACACAGTATCAAATGTTTTAGAGAAGTCCAAGAAGAGGGAAAATATTAGGTTTCCTATATTTCTGTTTTTGTTTACAGTTTCTGTGTATTGAAATAGATCTGTGATGATGCTGTGATTAGATTGAAGCCCATGCTAGGATGGGGACAGTGGTTTGCTACTGATTATACAGCTTAGTAACTGTGAATGAATACACTCTTCTAGTAGTAGTGTGACCATGGATATATAACTGGAGTAATCTGATGAGGGACCACCCTTGTGTAAAGGCACTATATAGACCTTTTTCAAGATGGAGGAGACATAGCATTCCCTGTATGAATATATCAAAAAGTATAGACACTGGAATGGTCAAGGTCATGCAGTAGGTAAAGCAAAAGGAAAAAAAATAAAAAAATAAAATAAAACAAACTGCAAGAAATCGAGACCAAAGGCAACAAACAACCCTGAGATTCAGAGACAATCTCATCACTAGCATTTATTGCCTAATAAAGCTCTGATTCAGTGACAAGGTAAAGCTACACAAAGGAGCATTTCACTTGTGTCAAATTACCATGTGTCTGAATGAAACATTCTACTATAAGACCTGACTGCACAAGTGTACTCCTTGGGATCCCATATATCATGATAGCACAGGCACCTCTGAACACAAACAGAAACACACACATGCATGTGTGTATGTAAACAAAACCACACATACTCATACTGAGATGGAATCAATATACCTAAATCCTCCAGTGCAAACACCCATACAAACATGCAGATACACACACGCACAGACACACACACACACACACACACACACACACACACACACACACACACACACACACACACACGCACACACACACACACACACGCACACACACGCACACACACACACACACACACACACACACACACACACACACACACACACACACACACACACACACACACACACACACACACACACGCACACACACACACACACACACACACACACATATATCCATGCTGTCCCTGTTTTACACATAAATATGTGTGCAGATGTCTGTATTGTCTTACATACCCTAATAATGGTGAATAAATCTGCACTATCATACAGCCATAGTGTTACTCAAAGGATCCAAACTAAGGGTGCAACAGTACATAATCCATTTACCTACAGACATCTGTGCCTGCTGGATGTCACGACATAGACAGACAGAGTTGAGCAGGTGGTGTATGTTTAATATTGTCAATGCATGCATGGACAGGGCACATTGTTCCTGCCCACAGTTTTGCCTCACTAATTGCAAACAGCCACATATGGCCATACTGATAACTGTACACACATAGCTAGGATAATAGCAGTTATCTCACTGCCAGGATACTAGATGCAGATAGTACAAAGCTATATAATCTGCAGGCCACAGATACTGTTCAACACAAGCCTAGCTTGTGTAATGCAGAAGTACTTTGCCTGAAATCACATATACAACAGACAACCTATGTGATAAGTACTGTGATCTATAGTGTATAAGATTAGATAGGTAGGGGCTCTAATCTCACTCGAGGCCACTTGGTGAGCATGTGCATGGGTGTATATCCCCCTGAAAACAACTAACATGCCGTCATGGACTATCCACCTGCAATGGTTACTTGCTGTAACTTGCTGCTCCAAAGTGCCCTCTTCTACAAGGCCTGATGATGTCATCCACGTTAAGACTACCAGCTGACAGTCTAGTACAGTAAACTCTCGGTTAACCAGAACCTAAGCAACCAGAATTCTCAAGCAACAAGAAAAAATAATCGAAGAAATACAGTACAATTTTCATGTGTTGCATGTTCTGCCCCCCCCCCACAGAAACATACCTTATGTTTTTAAAGTTTTAGAGTTTTAACAAGGAAGACATGAATAAATTCCCTCTTTTCCCAACCAACGAACAAGTCAATCCAAACAAATAATATAGGGTACAGTATTAGCCAGGCCTATTTTTAATAGTAACTCTTAAGCAACCAGAAACTACAGTTATCTGGCATCTACCAAGCCCCATGGGTGCTGGTTAACTGAGAGTTTACTGTATCAGACTTAAGCCATGGTGTGTGTGATAAGTACTGTGAGCTATAGTGTGTAAGACTATATAGGTAGGGGTTGTAATTTCACTCCAGGCTACTTGGCGTGTATGTCCATATGGCATAAGTATGATAACTTTGGTAACTTAGAAATAGGTAGGGATTTGCAGTATTTTATTTGTAGCATGTGATGCAGCCCCCTCCCCAAAGGACTGACCACAACAATGCCTGCTGATGTTATTAAGCATATGTCCTAAACTAATAGTACTAGCAGACATGAGGTGTGTTGTGTGGATCACATACCGTGATCTGTAGAGTGTACCATTACATAGGTTAGTGTTTTCATCTACATACAGCCAACTTACCCTACATATGTGCCTTGGCATGTTCTATACGCAGTGATTGGAAGTGGTGCTAGCCTCAATGTAGCCATGTTTGTGTGTAAGCCGGTTAAAGCATTTTATATCATGTAATAGAACTATAGAATGTTTGAACTTCACTAGCATAATGGCCATACAGACCTCACAATCATAGACATCTTTATACCCATAATTACAGGATCAGCACATATTGCCCCAGTCCAAGAGGGACACAGGCAGATGACCTGTGTAGAAATGATGGTCGCCCATCCAATCATACAGATGGCATGTGCTGAGGTGCACTGAGGTGCTCTGTGTGCCATTAGGCAGGGTTCTGTTTCAAGGGTGTGTTGAAGTCTGCTAGACAAATCTCTCCCACAAGCATGTAGTACTAACATCAATAAAAGGTTAATGTCCTTACAGTGAGTTATCCATAAGATATGCTTCTATACATAGGCAGGATATGCAATCAAACAGGGTCACACATTGCCCTCTATGCAGGACACTGATCACCTCTGAGTAGTCTATATGCCACAGGTGAGAACGGCACTCATTGCAGATGATCCCCATTGAATACATTCTGAAGACATGACGTGTTCTTGTGAGGGACCATACTGCTGTGTGCATTTGCCAGTACTGCTTGGAAAGGTACATCAGCAAATGGCCATTGCAGTCAGATATTCCAAGGTGGGGGAACAGTACTTGGAGGTTATTCGTATGGCACTTACAGGTGAATGTGGCCTCAGCTATGCCATATGATTCCTGCCATACCACAGTAGAGACAAGGTGATCTGAGGCACATTAGGTGTAAACCTGGTGACCAGGTCTGTATGCCCAGTTCTTTCACCCTTGAGTATATATATCACATATTGTGAGTGATGTGCTACTTACCAGGTACATAGAGCTAACTGATGGAAATGATACTACATATATATTTGCATGGAGTTTATGGCCATTAGTATGTCAACATGTCAACAGGTATATGTTCGCAATACATTCTTGCAGGAGAGTGACATACCACAAAGACTCTAAGTGCTCACAATTTGAAGATATCAGCCAACATTTTTAGCCACAGTCAGCCAGTAGTTGCATGTATTGTGGTTAAAAGGATTACAAGTAGTAGAGTACCCAGGACCACACTCTGTTAAGCACTGCTGCTTACAGATCAGCTATTGGAGGCAGATGTCCCTATGTTGTGTATGTGTGCCATCAGTGAGCCACTTATTGACCCCTACAATGACAGTATCATGGATGCCTAAGTGGGTGCTTTATAAATATTGCCTGAGTGGGGGGAAAAGTCAAATGGCGTGGCTCAGTCTAGTGGGTTCTATGCTCTGATGCACCCTCACCCAGGTCCTTGGTGACAGCCTCGGAAATATCCACCACATGCAACAATCATACTCCCCCTGTCATACATTCAAACTTTGTACAGCCAAGTGTGTGTAGATCACATATATGTGTGCTGATCAGCTCAATGATTACTGCCCCTATGGGCATACAGATATGGATACTTAGACAAAAAGGTGTATCATTATGTTGATCAGTGGATGCCCACCTCTGTGTAATGGTGTAACAGTTGCCGATGTCCACTCAGCTGGTGTGCAGCCATTGGTGTCAGCTTGATTGCAAAGGTTTCTCAATGGTGTTAGTAGTCCTTGTCAGATCACATGTGGGATGCAGCTTGGAATGTTAGCATGTGCAATAGATGCTGTGTATCTTCCAATGAGTGGCCAGGTACAAACTGCTCTGTAAATATGGACGTTATGGGACAGGTTGTAGGAATGTCATGTGTCACGTGGTGGGGACAAGGGAGTGTAGTTGATGCAGTGTGGGAGTGCAGTTTAGGTATGAGTCCAGACCCATCATATGTGGCATTATGACGTATGAGGTCACCGACAATCTGGGCCTGTCATTTGAGGTCACACATTTAACTGCACTGTATGTTGTGGTTCTGCTTTGTGTGAGTAGCTACTTTTGTCACTTACCATGTCTACACAACATCACAACAACAATATGTGCTTCTTTTAGCTGAAGAGGGAGTGCCTCCATGTTAGGGTGGGCACCATCACCTCAACTGTCACACAGCACTGTCCACCTGTTATTGTACAGCTTGCTAATGACAGTTGTCCACCAGTCAGGTTTGCTGAGCCATGATGAGCCTGTGTCCCTCCTGTCACATACAGCCGAGTTCATGCAGTTGTAATGCTGCTGACATAATGCATGGGTGGAGAGGTCTGCATACTTGTCTGTCCCATCTGAAGGAGGAGATGCAGTCACACTATGTAAACCATCCCACAGGAGGTAATAAATGGCTTTCCTGACATATATGCCTGCATTGTCTGCAAGGGGGGATACATGCTGGTAGTTTTAAGGAGACTGATCTGTGGCCAGATCCCACCAGGGAGGACCTCACATTGCGGGGGTTGTACTGGTCACCTATATTGATAAACACATGATGCAATATGCTGGTTCCACATTTGGGGATGTCATGGCACTGCTGCAGGGCACTGTCGGTAAGGACCTGGACCATCATTTCGGCAAGTGAGCCACAGCATGACTAAGCAACATGGTGTGAACAAATTACACTTCCATAAAGTGTTATCTGTTCTCTGTACAGACACTTTGCATGACTGTCCTCTTGCAAAATGCTAGCGGTAACTGCAATACTTAGTTGCACAGAGGACAACTAGCATGTAGTGTCAAGCAGTGTCCCCAGATCTCTGAGTCATATCACTTGAAATTACATAATAGGATTTAGCATGGATACGAGCACTAACACTGTTGTACACCTACTGAAACTGGACCAAGCACTGTTATGTTTGCTCAGGCCAGATCATGCCTACCGACTTTAACCATCGGAGCCCATTGACTGTTACACTATGCAATGGATTCGGCCATATGTCTCACTCCAATAACCATGGCCTGACAAGGTTATGTCAGTTGGTGGATAGACAAGTGTATGACAGTCATACTCTGGGAAGATAGCATTGGGAGACCTATGCTGCAATGATGTCAGTCACCAGTAAAGTTCACCATCCTCCATTATTGGCCCATTCTGTCTACCTATTCCCTCTCTGCAGTCACAGCCACTGTCAGTGACCTATGACTGAGTACATTAGCAGGTGATTGCATATTAGGAGCTGTCACAGAATCCCACACAGAACTAACAGTTATCCAGAATGGCCTAATACACAGTCAGTTATTCCCTGAGCCACTGACAAAGAATAAACATCATTGAGTGCACAATACTATCCTGTGGGAAATCATTCACTCCTGCAAAATATCGTAGTGTCTGCATACCACACATAGTTGAGCCATTACATTTGGAGTCATGGACAATGAGAGTAATGTAGTCTTTGACTTTCACTAGTTGGTAAGATGTGGAGATGCATTTACTGTTGTACAACCTATACTGACAAGTTTGGGATCTAAACTCCAGACTGTCAATGCTATAATGAATGTGGCAGTCATCACACCTACCATTGTCTGCAATGGCACCCTTGCTGTCACTATACAGACATATCGTACAACTGTAGCAGCCACACAGGCTCCATGGTGCACCAATACTCAGTGTAGATAACATGTCCTATGGTGTCCGTGTCATGACTCTACATGTGTAGTCTGTCTCCTATATGCCTTAGAGGGGATGTGTATGGATCCATACAGGGAGGTGTTGGATCCCACTTGTACCTCCCGTATATCCATAACAAGACTAACGTGTCTCACGTTTTCACACACCTACAACATCGCTGTGGTATATAGTACATGTTGGAGAGACAGGGATGTAACACAGACAGTATACCCTGCATGAAACAGGCCCCCCATGCATGTGAAGCACACATCCGCTGTGACACACATCATGTGCAGGTTACACAATGTGATGCAGAACATGACAATCATAACTGGTATCAGGCAACTGTGTGCACTGGACACAGAATATTTGTAGATATGTCATCTCCATCACCACAACAATGAATGCATCCCCACATCTTACCAACTAGTGAAAGTCAAAGACTACATTACTCTCATTGTCCATGACTCCAAATGTAATGGCTCAACTGTGTGTGGGAATGCAGGATGCCTAGGGTGACACAAGTGGTTGACAGCATGTGTGTGAGTCAGGAAGGGAAGCAGGTAAGATGGACCATGGAAAGGTGCTGTGTGTGTCTGTTGGTGACCTGCATTTGACAGCGATGTGTGAGGGTGTGCATGTACACAGTCAAGCTCAGTGCTAGCCCTACATGTGTGTATGTTGGACAGCTTTTGACCATACATGTTCGAGTTGATAGTTCACCATCTTTAGCACCGAACATGGGAACTGGCTCTGCCAGGAGTTTCACTGGCACCTCCATGCCCAAGATCAGAAGCAATGTTAGTACTTGATGGTGACTGCTGTCTGTCGGGTCCATGTCCTCCATGAGAACACCCAGGATCACGAGCCCATGGCCTGCCACATTGTGGTGTGGACAGCATATTCCCCTCTGTAGTATTGGATGTACTGCCACTACTGGAGCGTGATTGTGTATGGCCATGTGGACTCTCAGGAGATGGGGTTGCTGACCTATATCCACAAGCCCAATGCTGAACTCTAACTACAAGTTCCAGCACAGACAATGTACAGTCTAAGACAGACTGTCTCAGACCACCTTCTGTCAAATACATCAGTGAACCGATCCAGGGTGTCTCAGTGTGGTGGAGGCAATCATGGATGTCAGACTGTGCTGCATCCATAACCCTAAGCATACATCTGATGTTCCATTCAGAATGTGCCTGTGCCTCCATGATTGCCCAAAACATGCGCTGAGTGACCCGTGAAGTGACACCTGCAACAGGTGGTGGACAGAGAGCAGGCCTTCTACAAGCACTTCTGTCACTAGACCTGTGTGGGACCTCACCAGCTCTCTGGTTTTGACCAATGTCTACACTCACTGGACCCATAGTTGCCCCACTTTCCTGTTCAATGTCCCCACCATCTGACTGTCCAATATCTGCGGCCTCCGGGTACTGGGTATGTATGGGCATACTGACTGTGTGTGGTGACAATGAGGGCAGAAGAGGGATTTCAACCTCTGGGACAGAATTTTCCCCTGAAACCTCCACGTGTGCCACACTGTGACCACCATCATCGTCAGATTCTGAGGAGACACTAACATCAGGTTGTGTAGGGGATAGACACCAACCCCCAGTCACCTGGGATAAGAAAGGAAAAAGCATTACATTAATACCTGCACTATTATGTTCTGCAGTACTATGTTGTGATATATGTATGGCTCTAAATACTGTCATCTGTATCACAGACCTGTTAAAAACCCAGCCTCATATAGTAGGATATGAGGAAAGTACTCTTCCCACTAATAGCCGTAGTTACTTGAAAATAACATCTCATTACACTGCAATCTCAGCAGCAGCAGTGAGATACACTGTTGACATTTGTGTAGACTCTGCACAGTTGACACATATGACACTCTGTAGTGTCCTGATAATACCATCACATCTGCCAGTGTGGTCACACCTACAAGGCATAGGTATGGGTCTAACATGTGTACAGTCAGAATATATGTGTGCATTTGGCAGTCATGCCAGCAGTACAGCAATGCAGGCAGCAGGCCTGGGATGACAGTCTAGGGATTACACTGCTGTAACCTACATTTATAACAAAATAGTGTCATGCTTACCAGGATCAGGACCATAGGCTTGGGTAATACCTGACAGACCTGTGAAAAGTTGAGAGAGAGAGGTAATGTTAGTACAACTGTATGTTCTACCACCACAAGGTTGTTGTTGTTTGGCTTTTCCTGATTAGGGGTCGCCACAGCAGAACTCCAGTCTGATAATGATTGGCAGTAGATTTTTATGGTGCCGAGTTGTCAGCCCGATATCCAACCTTTAGTGAAGGCACACCCATTCACACATGTGTTTTGGAGACCACTCAACCGCAGGGAGGACATGCAGACTCCACACAGAAGACACTCCAGCCGAGAATCGAACAGGAGAACCTTTTGCTGTGAGGCAACAATGTGACCGCTGTACCAACATGGCTTTCTGACACCACAAGGTAATGCATCCATATAGCTCACATTTACAGTAGTTACCATATTAATTGTTATATTGTTCAAAATCTGAACATGACAGTCAAACTGCAGTGAAACTTTTCTCCCCCCCCCAAAATCAGAGAGACCTGACACCCTCATAAGATTATGTATGCCTGGACACACTGAATGCTACAGTATTGCAATCCTGATCAAACTAAGCTTACTTGCTTGCTCCTCTGCCGTGGATACTTTGGCCCCACATCCACAATGTAGAGTGTGATGGATGCCTGGGAGCTGTCATGTGTGTATAGATTTGCCAGGAATTCCTCAGTGGCTCAGAGTGGTTGTTCCAATGCAGGCCCTCCACTGGTGGTGCCATGATCCCTGGCTACATCTGCTGCTCTTCTGCTTGTGGCATTGATCATGTCCATTGTGCAGTGTTGAACCTGCTCATACTGTGTGTCATACTCTGATGACTAGTGGCATTGACATCACGGATAAGGTCAGCCCACAATGCCTCCTGCTGTTCCCTGTTGTGCCTCCTCCTCCTGGACAGTAGGAGTTCATGGGGGCTCCTATTAGATGACCAAAGATACATTCTATCGTATGCATCTTGGTCGAACTTAAAACAATGAAAAGGCAAAATAGCAAAGTGGCTTTTAAAGTGAATTATTTCCCAGGGAAAGAATTCACTTGGCCACTTTTGTTACTTTGCCATTTTTGGCACTGTAGTGTGATCTCAGAGTTGGTATATTTAAGTAGGGGGTGTGGGGGGTGAAGTCCCCCACTTTATGTATTATTTCAATTTTTTTTTCTTTTTTTTGGAACAGTTGTTCTGAGCTTTCGAGATTGTAAGCTTTTGCTTACATGGGGTCGATTTTTCATCATTTGCTTTTTTAAGCATTCAGTGATATAATATAGACCCATTCATGGTATAGATGGAGCCCTTCCGGTATTAACTAATTCTCTGCATCCATGAAAGCTGCACAATGTCTTGCATACATGTTCCCTGAAAGACAGCAACATGGGAACACATGTCAGGATTACATACATGCAAGTACACTACATAGAGATACAGCAAGGACAGAATGGCTGGTATTGTCCACTGCTTAATTGCACATTTCATATTCCTCAGTATGCAAACATACTAAATGTGTGGATACAGCTGGGATACTAGCGATAGTCAGGTATTCCCAACTGTGCCATGACAGATACTGCTGTATGCTCACACAGCCGACACTGGAGTCTATTGTAGTGTGTCCCCAAGGGACAACTCCCCTGGTAATATGTCAAACCAACTGTGCCAAACAAATAGCAGTGTGCTATTACAACCACTGTAAAGGGAGAGTTCCATGAGCCCAGTGTGCCACATTGAAAATATACATTCCACCCTTGATATCTTGTACATCCTCTATATGTGTAACAAATCTGGAAATCATTGACATGTCATTCTCACAGTTCTAAGAAAGTCTTAATGCTGTAATCCCTATTGCCCGTATGTATAGTCAGACATCTGCATCTTGATGTAAACAGGATGGTTACATAACTGATGGAGGTCAGTACTCCACTGCTGATATGTACTGATAGGTAACAGTTTGAATAAGCATGGTCTGTATGAGGAAAATCTCATACAGAATGATTCCCCATAGCCAGCTGCTTACCTTTTTAAAATGCTTCTCCTCAGCAGGTGATTGTCTCTTAACCAACCTGTGGCTTTGATATGAATTGCAGCCAACACAGCTGATTTGCACTATCATCAACCAATCACATGCAACCATAGTATAATACATAAGGCCTTCACGTAGATTGGGGCCCTTTCTTTTATGTTGTGCTGGACATTACTGTGGCAAGGAGACTAATTCATCACAGAGGGCAGGTCTGTAGCAGCAACTTTTACATAGAGATGCGTGTGCTACATTGTTTAAAATAAATAAATAAATAAATAAATAAATAAATAAATAAATAACCATTGGAGCTTTTCTCCCTGGGCCTCCACTGAAATTGGACATATATCCAGCTGGACTAGTCCGGTCAACAAATGTAAAATAAAATAAAATAAAATAATAGACATAGGCAGAGACTGTGAACACTTTGGAGGACAACAAGTTGTAGGAGTAACTGTGGGAGCTGTGTCAGCCTTCTTGTAGAGGCAGAGCCAGAGTGAGGCTACCCTTTCCAGTCCAATTAAGGCATGTGTTTAAGATAAGCATGTTAGGCAACGGTATCACTAACAGAGTAATAGGCCACATGCTCGATGTGGCCTTGAGCAACATGGGAGATAAATATAATAATATGTCTACCATTTGGGTGACTGTCAGGCCATGTGTTACCGTATGGTAGTAATTTGGAGCGTGTATGAGGGTAGTCCATGTTACAACCAGGTACTTCAAATGTCTATGTTAAGTGTGCAGCTGTGCTAATTAGCACTGTGAGTTTGAAAAGATTGTGTGGTGCACTCTGACATTAGTGGCCCTCATTTTCAGTACCTGGGTTGAATTTCTCTGTGAATGCATATAATTGCATGACGTGACACTTTATGCACTTATACTTTTGCTATAGGGATATATGAAGTGTGTTTATATCTGCTGCCTGTGACTTCCATCTGTGAAATGCAGGCATTTCATTTGATATGCATTGTGTAGATAAAGAGTGCATGACTCAGTCATTATTTGCTGTCTTCACAATACTATAATTCCACTACTACACACTACTGGATTTGAACCCAGGACTGTGTGTTGCAAAATGGACTATTTGTAAGGGATTTAACAGACTGAGCTACTAAGTAACTGCTGCAAGAGGTATATTTGCAAGATATATGTGCACAATACAGGCTGTGACAAACATTTTCTACATCCATCAGTATGTGCATGACTTTATATGGACGTATTTCTGCACCATGGTCCCACCTGAACATATATTTTGCCATCAGTGCCTTAGCAGGCATCTTTCTACATGTTGCTGATAAAAGGGCACATTTACCTGCAATCACAGGCCTCACTTACATCCATTATCATGTCTTTGGCTTTCTAGTGGTGTACTATTGCACCAGAGTCCAATTCCATTTTTCCATTACATTTTAATCAAATTTGTGGAACGCTGTGCAATACACAGCTCCACTGAAACACACTTAATGATTGTAACTGGCAATTACTATGTTTTGTTTAAACCACCTGTTTTAATTAAGCATTGTGTGTTGTGGCAGGTTAATGCAGTGGTCTGCAGGTATGATGGTCTTGGGTTTGAAATATGGGTCAGGTGTTTGTTTTTTAACTGTGTATTACAATTTAAAAAACACATAGTCAATATAGCTCTATTAAGTTGAGCTTAGCAAAGCTGCATGACATAGCATGTCATGCAGCATCCCAGTGAAACATATAAAGAAAAGAAAAATGGGGAGATAAGAAAATGGTGAAATGGGGGGTAAGCTGAGGGAAAACATACTGGAAGGCAGGTAAAGATGTGCAGGAAGGGTGTAGGAAAGAACCATAACTATCCATTTCTTGTATAGCAACTACTGTGCACTTTGATCGAATTTGTACATGACTTTGAACTCTCAATCCCAGAGAGAGGGGTGAGGACAACATAACTGTGTTATCAAGCCAGTTGGATCAAATTATGTGTGTCCAGTGGGCATTTGTGAGAAATGGAGAGCTATGTGTGGGAAGATATTTTTTGGGAGAGGTGCCCATTTTTTTTAAGGTGAGAGTGGAATGTTGGGGAAGGGACATAGGTACATGTGGGGGAGATAAGCTGGGTAGGTGAGGATGCATCTGAAGACAGACAAGACAGACAAGACAGCAGACAGTGGCAGTGTGTGACACATGAGGGGGTGAGCACCTTGGACAGGAAGGGTGTTGTGGAATCTAAGACTTATGTGCCTCCACACGACAGCAGCATGACTCACATCCCCACCCACGGGATTGTTAGCACTGCTCCATTACTGCCCTGGGGGTGGAAGTTGTGGAGGCTGGGCACTGGGGCAGCCTTCCCCACCATGTTGGCCAGCATTTCCTCAGTCCAGTGCAGACAGCAATCAAAACCACTGTAGACTATCCTGTGTACCAAAACCAGCAGCTCAGCCTGGGTAACAACTCTCCCTGCACCACTGCTCCCAGAGGGAGGCCCATCCCCATCCTGTGAGGTTGTACTACCCATTACCATAGATAGTGCATGGGCAGCAGAGGGGGCACCACTGGCCTGAGTCAAAGCTGTGCTGGTTCCCGATGCCACGGCCAAAAGAGGAAAGGTAGACAGATTATCCAGAACTGGCCTACCTTGATGTACTGTGGTAAATGAGGTATAGCAATAAGTTAAGGTTAGTAATAACAACACCATTGTTAGTATTAACAGAATGGAACATTATATTTATTAATCCAAATACATATTAATGTATATTATGTGAAACACATTAAATAACATAACAGTCATTAGGTTAACAGCATGCCAGTGAGAATTAAAGCATAAGGCCAACAAAACAGTTAGTTTAACAAAATATGTTAATATTTAATCATAATACAACACAACAATAATAAATCACATTTTACCAAAATATATTTACTTTAACAAAATATGTTAATATTAGATCATAATAATAAATAACAATAATAAATAAATGAAGATAAGGGGTGGTGAGAGAGAGAGAGAAACATTCCATTACTGACAATCCAGACTATATCCCTGAAAACACTGATAATAAATACTCTATAGGTGTGTAGTGTCAGTTTTGAGTACAGTGACTCCAATTCACCTATAGCTAATGTTGCAAGTACATACCTCTCAAGCTGTTAGCATGGGTCAGTATGGGCCAGGCAATAACAAAGGCAGGTACACAACTCCAAAGAACAGTTTCACATAATGTGGACTTATATAACTACCAAGGTGTTCTGTAAGCAGATTGGATAATACATTGCATTCCAGGTAATCATTTTCCTGGTAATCCTGTGACAGACAGATTAGGCAGTTTTAATTACATTATGAGAAATCGAGATGCTGAAAGGCAAGTTTGTGTACAGTACATAAACTAGACAGCCATCATGCTTTAGTTGGCAGGCATGGGAATAGAACCCAATAGCTGTGCCTGCAGGGGACATCTGCAAATAATGTAACAATTGACTGCAGCAACTTAGTACAGAAATGCAAGGAGTACAGCCATACTGGAAATATTTAGACAGATTGGTTTAGGAATCAGCAATGCTGCTTAACACTTTATTGGTATTGCTGATACATTTCTGTGAAATCTAAGCACAATATCTACCCATAACATGCCCTACCTCAAACATATACATTTTGTTCCTGGAGTGGGAGAAAATTAAAGCATTATATGACTGATATAGGCCTGGAGACAACCTTGGACAATACTATGAGTTCAGCAATACATGTTACAGGACATTCATCTTGCATTTTAGAACTATAATACTTGCCTGCAGTGACAGTAGAACACACATGCATGGAATACAGCCATACTGCATTTATTAAGATAGATTTCTTTAGGAATCAACAATGCTGCTTAACACTTTATTGGTATTGCTGATAAATGTGAATTCCGCACACAATATCTGCCCATAGAGTGGGCTACCTCACCCATATATCTTTATTAACTGGAGTAGGAGGAACAGAGAGCATTATGTGACTTATATTGGCCTTGAGAGAGTGTTACACTTGACTGCAGCAACCTTACTATAGATAAGCAATGCATACTGCTCTACTGTAATGGTTATGACAACAGAATTCTGTTGTACGCCATTTTGCTTTCTGTTATTGTTATTGGTTATTGCTTATTGTTTATTGCAAGACAATTGTTATTGTTCATTTATTACACTACAGCTCTAATTACCCATTTATTGCATTACAGTTCTACTTGCCCATTTACTGCACTACAGTTTTTATTGTGCATACTTTACTGCAGTGAATGCAGTAAATGCTTTGCTCTTTCTTGTTTATTTCACTACGGTTAGCATAATAAATCCAAACTTACCACACTCATGGCACAACCTTGCCAGGCATCCAGCATGGGACTCAACATTGTAAGCTCTCTCAGCTGCAGCTGTTGGAAGAGAAGTACATCATTATGCATACCAGTTTTGCAGACATTTACTTGCATTTTGATAAAACTTTGGAAAACATACTTACATATTTTTGGGGTATGCCCAGCTCTTGCCTCTTGGACCCAGGTGTCTGAGGTTCTCCTCTTTCTCCTCTTCAGGTCATTATAATGATGATGACATTGCTTACCATTGCAGGGGATACCAGTAGCACTGATAAGTTCCCTGGCCATCCGGTCTCAGGCCTCTGCCTTACATTGCAAGTCATAGAAACTGCCCTGCATCACCCTGGGTTCATAATTCTTTACCAGAATCTAAACAAAGGACTCCTGCACACCCCATCTCTGAGCCTGAAAGTGCACGCACTCTCCAACATCACCTGGCATATCTGCAGATAATCAGACTCCAAAGAATGGTGCAGAATTCCCACCTATTGTGCTTAATATACGTTGTTGTTCCACCGTTGCATGTCACTGAGCAACATTCAAAAAAGCACCATGTTGCTTAGCAGAACGCACACCAACTAAGCAGTATGAATACTCGCAAAACCAAAGTTTTAGCAAAGCTTAGCACCACAGAAACAGTAGTAGCCATTAGCATGTTTAAGCAGTGCTGAGCAAAGCTCAGCAGTGCCCTATTTGAAAAATTTGTTTTTAAAATTAAACGTATATACAAAATTAGATTACAGACACTTTATGACTGCTATGGCTTGAACACAGGACATACAAAGCATCAGGCTGTAACTCTACTCATTTAGCTGCTTGGATATCATGAAAACTTGTATACCTTTACATATACTACTGGGCTAACTGTTAGCATTATTGAGCACTGTACCACGCCATTGCAAAGAACAATTAAAAATATGTGATTATGATAATTAATTACCAGTTTCTATTTTTAGATGTGTAGCAGGTGTCAGCTGTCTATATGTGAGCACAGCTTGGCATTGCTGCATTCTGCGCCATTGCATGCAAACATACAGAGAGGAAAAAAAAATTCATAAATATAAAATATTACACATTTAACATAATTTACAGCATTTCAACAGTAGCGAGGAGCATTACAGGGAGCCTCACTCTGTACATAACATCTAACCAGGCATCCACAACCATGGGTAGCCTCTACACTTCTCCCTACATGGATTCAATATCCATGTTCCTTTACTCTCCCTTGTCAGCACACCATCATTGATATGCATGGCAAGCTGCTGAAGGGGGGCCATGGCCGTGTACATGGATACATTCTCTGCAGGCTCTACACGGTGCCTACGTGGATTTTATTAAATCCTGGGGAGAGTTAATCCAAAGAAAAAAGATATTCAGAATGAAGCTGCACAACATAACCATCTGAAATAATACAAGAACAAGAGACAGAAAATAAGGTATGTATCCACATAGGTCAAGGTATCAGTACTGTCAGAGTAGCCTTAACTGTCAACTCACACTGACAAAACCTTGTCTTATTCTGCTTAATATGAATACAAATGCTACTTCCCATTTCTTTCTACAGCTTGTATAAAGCCAATCTTTTTCATTTAAAGAATATAATGTAATAATTTGTTAACAATCATTACCCAGGAACACTTTTAATAGTCCAAGAAAATAAAAATGAAGTGCCATTTCTGAGACCTAATTTTAAAGGTTCCACTCTTTAGATCCAGAGATCAGTCATATTTTTTTTATTTTCCCACTACAAAAATAATAACAACAATATTCTTTTTTGATTCTGCATAGCTTAATTTGAAATTGCTGCTCCCCTGCTTGACTGGTACTCAGTGACATTCACTTCTTTCTTTGTAAGAATTACTTGCCAATGAAATCACAGTTATTCCTCGTTCCTGTTTATAGATCTCATTTCCTGCAAAACTGATGTCACATGGCCTTCCACAATCACAGGTAATTACTTCTTCTGAGATTCAAAAGCAATAGCAGTCATCTTTTCCATGGCCCAAATGTTCCATTTGCTTATTTTTTTTTCACTTTTAATCCTTTTCTTGTAGTTTTTATTTTATTTATTTATCATTTGTTAACTGGGAAAGTCTGACTTGGAACAAAGCCAATTTTCAGCAGAGGCCTGGGGAGAAAGGCTCCAGATTCATGTCTTTGTAATGTGGGAGGAAACCCACACGAACACAGAGAGGACATTCAGACTCCACACAGATGATATCCCAGCCGAGAATCGAACCAAAGAACCTCTTGTTGTGAGGTGACAACACTACTGCTGCACCACTGCACCATCCAATTAATTAGCAGGTTCAGCATATTCAGCTAAGTAAAGCAGCTTCGAGTTTGCTGAACTGTTATTTAAAACAGGATTCTGCACCTCCTCCTGCTTCACTTGTCGAGCTCCTTCTATCACTTTTATCAGCACTCTGTGACTGACTCTTGCTGACTTTCACCAGCTATACTGAAACTAATCAGTATGAATATCTCCTCAGGTGTACCACTCAAAAGGCCATGCATAGGGAAAGTAACTCATTCAGGAAAAAATGTTGCAGGTGTAACTACAAGCAATGATCAGCATTCCAACATTTGACTGTTTTTTCTTTATTCTTTTTTTTAAGATCAAGGTTGTGGTATCTCAGGAAACTCATTTATCTCTCACAAGTAGTGATTTTTAGAATTAGTATAGAGAGCTTTAGGGGATATGGATGTGACGAGCACAGCGTAGTACTTTGGGAATGTATGAAGGACTACCTCCCTCCTCCTGCACACTAAAATACCTTAGCAGTATAACAGTTTTCTTAGGTGGAAGTTCATAGGTGTACACTAGGGTAATGACCACTGGAACCTATGCATCTCAAATGTATCCCACAAGTTATTGTGCCTTAGAGGTTAGTTTAAATGGTGTATGTTAATTAGGGCATGACTTAATGGCTGCCTCTGTCCACCAGGGACATATGTGTCAAACCAGGGTTTATTGTTATTTAGATACTACTTAGTAATCGCACTTCTGAATGTCAGTCCTTAATGGACTAATCTTTATTCATGTAGTGTGTGTGTGTGTGTGTGTGTGTGTGTGTGTGTGTGTGTGTGTGTGTGTGTGTGTGTGTGTGTGTGTGTGTGTGTGTGTGTGTGTGTGTGTGTGTGTGTGTGTGTGCGTGTGTGTGTATGTGAGTATCTATGTCTATGTATGTATGTGTGTGTGGAGAGATATATCTATAGAGCTCTCTCTCTCTCTCTAAATATATATATATATATATATATATATATATATATATATATATATATATATATATATGGGATGGGTCTACTTTGATTCAATGATAATTGATTTCACTGAGTTTCAATTCACCCTCAAAAATCGCTGAAAGCTCAACTCACTGAAAACGCATTTCACTGAATCACATTTCAATGAACGTAAGTACTGTTGGGCAAATAAAATGTATATGCCCTTTTCCCCACTGTAGCACGATCCTGGAGTTAGTATATATAGTTGGGAGGTGTGGGTGGGCACAGCTCCCCACATTGGGGGGTGTGGGGGACATAGCACTGCACCTACTTTTGGTTTTATATTATAAGCTTTCAGTGAAATGAGATAAAAACTACATAGGTGGGGGCTGCACCTCCATGCCCCCCATGTGGGGGGCTGTGTCCCCACCCCTCTACCTATATATACTAACTCCAGGATTGCACTACAGTGGGGAAAGGGACATATATGTTTTATTTACTCAACAGTACTTACGTTCAGTGAAATGAGTTTTCATTGATTTGAGCTTTCAGCAATTTGGTTTTGAAATTCAGTGACATTAGTTTTCAGTGAATCAAAGTAGACCCATACACACACACACACACACACACACACACACACACACACATATATATATATATATATATATATATATATAAAGATATAGATAGATATAGTTATATATCTGTATTGATATATTTATTTGACATTTGTTTACTGAGAAAGTTCAACTTTCATAATATTCCATTTTCAGCAGAGGCACCGGGAGACAAATTTTACAGAGACATGCTATTGTTACAGTTAAATTTCAAATAAGGGTAATAAAGAAGAATGACATATTAACTAAGTAAAAAATTCAACTTCAGCCCATACGCTGTGAACTTATAGATACATAATGGAAATATTTAGACAGCTGTAAGTAGTTGAAAAAGAACATTTTCCATAGATAAAATATTCACAAGTTGTAGTTCATACAGACGACATTAAATGCACTGAGTACACTCTTTGGAACAGAGATGACTCGATAATATATTCTGGGCAAAAATATAGACATTTGTCCAGTAAATACGTTTTAATTCCTTCTGTCTGAACATCATAAAAGTATGCTGGCAGCAGAAGGAGGGAGGGACTAGTTCCGTCTGGGGTAATGCTGGAGCATAATCAGGTTTTATTTAGATTTTTTTAGTAGAAGTTTGAAGTTGCAGAGGTTAGAGTTACAGAGGGATATAATTCTGTTTTGTATAAGTAGAGACTTTGGCCAGAGGATTCGTGGGGTTTATTTATGCTGAGATGAAGTTGCCCATAGATCAGGGTAGTCTATCAAGGTGATAGGAATGGAAAATAGGAGTAAAAGTAGGGCAGTCATCAACTTTTGTGAAGGATGTTTTGTGTGGAGATAAGCTGTATGTAATCTAACTGCTGAGGCAGTTCTAGCCAATCTTAAGTCGTTAAGGGCAATACTGTGGTGCTTGCAGTATTGTTTGTTGGTGGCAGAATTTGCAACCTTATTATAGCATGCCTCCAGTTTACTTTTAACTGTTGCCTTCAGGTTGGTTAAGATAGTTGGACCAAAAAAGAGAGATGGGAGAAGGTAGATAGTGGCAATAGTGGTTTTGTTGGTATTGCTAATGGAGTTTTTATGCTTGTAGAGCATTCTGAAATTTTAGCAAGTCTTTTTTATGTTATTTTGAACATGCTTGAAAAATTTAAGGTTATCATTTATAATCACTTCTAGAAGTTTTGTATGGGAGATTACTTCAATTTCACTTTTGTTTAATGAAGGTGTTTTGAAATTGCCTTTATCAGCTGTTTGTGTGTGATTTGGGGGAAAGTAGCAGAAACATTTAACCATTGCTCAACTGTGGAAAAAAAGCTTCTTGCATGATACGGGGGAGTTAAGGTTAAGTTATTAGATGCTCATATAAATGAAGAATTATTAGCATATTGTATAAGAGAGTCTGGACCTATGGAGGTCCAGAGGTCAATGATAAAGATATTAAAGAGAAGTGGGCCAGGAATAGAGCCTTGGAGTATTTCAGTGAAAACTTTCAGATATGGAGAGAGAGCATTCTGCCATTTTACAGACTAAAGCCTGTCAGTTAAATAGTTATTGAACCATAGTAATGAAGAAGGGGATAGTCCAAGATGAGACAGTTTATACAAAAGATTAGGGTGAGAAATTGTATTGAAAGCTTTTGACAGGTCAAAGAATATGGAGGAAGCAAGTTTGCCAAAGTCCCTGTAATAGGTTATGGTGTCAGTGAATGATAGTAGGGCATCAGTTGTACTGTGTGTTGAGTGAAGCCATGTTGGGTTAATCTTAAGATGCATTCTTATAGAAGATTGTGGTGGAGCTGCTTATGATTACACCTTTCAAGAACCTTTGAGAGAGGTAGTAACATTGCAATAGGCTGAAAGTTAGAGGCATTAGTCGAGATGTCACCTTGATGAAGAGGGATAATAATAGGATTTTTTTTCCTCAGTGAAGGTACATAAGATTCAGATATTGATCGACTGATAAGGATGGAGCCTGAGTATGCTATGGCATCAGCAGCTATCTTTAGGTATTCAAGTAGGAGTTGTCAGCTGCAGTGAGGCAAGGTAAGTAGATTTTTATTTTTTTTTATCATTGATGTGGAGACAGGTCCTAGTGGAAGTTGCTAGCAATACATATAGATGGTAAATTAGGTTCAAGTGGGAATGCTGGGGGTGAGGCGAGTAAAGGAAGTGGTTGTGTTCATGCTGTATAGAGAATATTGATTTTGGTGTAACCTGTTGTTTGCTGAATTACTACAATTTGGTATTACTGAAGAGGTGGTACAAAGACTGGATGGGGGGGTGAAGTGTTTTTACTTAGGGAGGTAATGCTTTCTATAAAGTAGGTATTAAATAAGGTTACAGTTTCTAATGGAAAGCTATAATGAGAAGGGAAGGGTTCCTTGTATGAGACCAGATGTAACAGGTTAAGTACTCATGTACAGAATTTTTGTGGTCATTTTTGTTTTGAAGTTGTAGATGGCTATACTATTGTCTAGGTTAATACTTTTTTTTTCTTTTTACTGAGATTTCACAATTCTCTATAAAGTTGCAGTTTATAAGGAGTTTTAAGTTTAAGCCATTCTTTCCAAGCTTTGTCTCTGTTACTCACTGTAGCTTTTGTCTGAGTAGTAACCAAGGTGCCTGGTTAATTTTCACTCTCTTTTTGAGCGGGAGTGGGCTGTGGCTGTTTAAAGTATTTAAGAATAAGGTATTAAAAGTATTGACTGCCTCGTTGAGTAGAATACATTTAACGACAGATCAATTAAAGGCTTTCAATGTATTGATGAAGGTGTCTATTGAATTAAGAAAGGTTTTGGTTTGTTTTAAGTTGGTTAGTGTTAGGTAGGTGGGTGGTATTTCTGTTGGAATTAGTTGGAAGGTAGTCATTAAGTGAGCTTGGACAGGCTCAAGAGGTTGTAAATTTATTAGTTTCAGAGACCAGTATCTAAACTAGAATTGCAGCATTACTGATGACATTATTAAATCTAATGTGTGTTTTGATAAGTTGTGTGTGACCATAAAGGTTTATACTAGCTGATGGAAAGTCTGATGTAAGGTTTTGCCAGTCAATATTTATATCTCCTAGAATCATTTTTTCATGAGCTATATCATTAGTTGTCCAAGAGAGGATTTCTTCTAAAGTTGTTATATTTTTTCCATGTGGGAATGTAGATTGTGACAGAGATATGGGGATGCAGGTTGACAGCAACCTCTCCTTCGACCACCACATTGCCACTGTGGTCAAAAAGTCCTTCTATATGGCACATCTCAACAAGGGTTTTGCATTCAGGAAGAAGAGGTCATTGTCTCTCTCTACACTTCCCTCATTAGACCAGTCATTGAGTATAATTCCCCATTTGGCATGTACCTCACTAGACACCTGCAGCAGCTGGAGAGGCCACAGAAGTACCTCTCAAAGAGGATCCTAGACATTAAACACATGTCATACATGGACAGACTCAAAAGACTCCAGCTATTCTCTGTCTCATATCATCTACTAAGAGGCGATTTCTGCTTGACTTACAAAGCCATGTCTGACCCAGCTCTGTTAGAAGTGCTAGAGCTAAAGAAATCCCAATCCCTCTGCGTTATTTGCTCCAGAGACCTCAACCTCATTACCACAATCAACAGAACATGCTGGATGGACAGGTTCATAACCAATAGTCTGCCCATGCTCTGAAATAGATTTCCCATACATGTCAAGCAGAGCTCCTCACTGGCCGTCATCAAGAGAAATCTTGATGAGTGGATGGGAAATAGAAAGTTCATCCCGGGGATCACTCCAGTGGCTCCACTTGATAGAGGTGCTGGGAACTAACGTCGAGCAGCATGATGCCAGGGCACTTCTATGGGCTAGGCTTGTAAAGGCTCCAGTGTCACTAGCCTAGTACACACCTATGATCCTATGAACATACTATAGCTGGTTTTCATTGTTAAGCTTTAGCAGAGATACTTGTATTTTGCCATTTTGGAATTTTGGTAAGTTGTGCAATTAGGGAGAGATAATGTATGAAATTGGATAATACTGTAGCCTGCAGGGAGTGCTTTAGCATATTTAATGTTAGTCATAAGCCACATTCTGTGATGGAAAAATATCAGGGTTATTCTGTGATAACCAGGCATGCAGCTCTGCAATTTTGTTACCAGTACTATTCAGATTGATATTGACAATATTCATTTTTTTTAAAGATAAGTGGTGAAATGGTGGGGGTGAGGGGTTTGATGTGCTAGTTTTATTAGTATGGATAAGTGATTGTTTAATGATAGAACAGTACAGCTGGGAAGTGGTATAGTTTGAGGTGATAAGATGGAGGGTTAGTTAATTCACAGATCTGTAGGGGTGGTTCTTTGCTGTTTAGCTTAATTGCTGAGTTTTCAGGTCTAGGTTGGGGTGGACATCACCACACTGTGGGATTTTCGAGAGGTAGTTTATTGATTTAGTGGAGACCTGGGTGAGTTTTATTTATTTATTTATTTATTTTAGTACAGTGGTGGTAGTGTATTATTTTATTCTTAAAATAAAGACGCAGTGAGAGAATAAAAAGGCATGGATATATAGCTGCTCCTGATTTCACAGTGTGCTGAGAAACTGCACAAGGAGAGGTGTACAGAGATGAAAGTATACAGAGATAGTTTGCTAGACAGAATGCTAGTAGCATCAGAAAGAGATATAAAGCTTGGAGAAACATTTGAAATTTTGGTGATTATAGACAAGAGGAAAAAGGGAAGTACAGTATATAGTATGAAGTGGAAGGGAGGTAGAGGTGAAGAGAAGTTAGCGGGGAAGATTTGTGTTATTAGTTAATTCTAATTATGCAATAATGAAAAAGAAAATAGAGCACTATCAAT
This sequence comes from Protopterus annectens, assembly GCF_019279795.1. Lineage (NCBI taxonomy): Eukaryota > Metazoa > Chordata > Ceratodontiformes > Protopteridae > Protopterus > Protopterus annectens. The sequence continues at coordinate 1,888,121,831 of NC_056726.1, forward strand.
GATATCTGAAGTCAGTCCGAGGCAAAAGGAGCAGAATATAACTAAGGAAGCTATAGGACTTACATACACTTATGGATGCTGGATACATACCTTTCCATTTAAGTAGTTCCTTCATCGAAGAGTCAGAAAACTAATGTAGCTTATTAAAAATCAGTTTTTCAAACATTACCAGCTTTAGCACATTGAGATTGTAGTACAGTGGGAATCGGGGAATATGCCCTTTTTCCACTATAGTGCGATCTTGGAATTAGTATTTATTGTTAGCGGTGGTGGTGTGGGGGTTGAAGTCCCCACACTAGGGGGTGCATATGGGATTGTCCCTTGCAAAAACAGCAGCTTTTTTTTTTTTAATTTCTTATGGATTGTGGTTATATAGTTTGACAATCTGACTTCGATGATTCATGTGTAATGTTTCAGCATGGCAGAGATTTGTTATGCTGATATCTATATCTATATGTATCTATGTATATATATATGGGTCTACTTCATTTCACCTAACTTCCAATTCACTGACTTTCATTTCACTGACCCCATTTCATTGAAATTTCATTTGACTGACACTTCATTTCACTGACAGTTCATTTGACTGACAAGTATTATTAGCAAGAAAATGGAATATGCCCCCTTCCCCACTGTAGTGCGACCCTGGAGTTAGAATATATAGTTGGGGGGGCACAGCCCCCCACATCGGGGGCTGTGGGGGGCACAGCCCTCCACTTCATTTCATATGATATTGTTAAGTTTTGATATAATATTGCTTAGTAAAAGAAAAGTTAGTGGGGGTTTCACCCACCCCCATTGTGGGGGGCTGTGCCCCCCACACCCCCAACTATATATTCTAACTCCAGGGTCGCACTACAGTGGGGAAGGGGGCATATTCCATTTTCTTGCTAATAATACTTGTCAGTCAAATGAACTGTCAGTGAAATGAAGTGTCAGTGAAATTAAATTTCAGTCATTTGGTCTCAGTCAAATGGGAGTCAGTGAATTGGAAGTTAGGTGAAATGAAGTAGAGCCATATATATATATATATATATATATATATATATATATATATATATATATATATATATATTTACTTTATAAGCTCAAAATTCTGAAATCTCGAATTACAGAATCTCAAGCCCATAAAGTACAAAATCCAAATTCCCGAAACCACACAATCACAAAGTCCTAAATCCCGAAACCACAAAACCGCAAAATTCAAACTCTCAAAACTTTCAAACACCATTACAACACACATGCACACAACTAAATAAGCACACACACCTACCCTTATTATATATATTATTATATTATATATTTTTTATATATATATATATATATATATATATATATATATATATATATATATATATTGGACTATGTTACATGATTGAAATGCCAGTAGACCAGCTTTTAAAATGCAGAGGGAACAACACCAAAAAATTATAGCATTGACAATTTAAATCGTCGACATACACAAAACCGAATATATACAATTCTTTTTTCTCAAACATTTTTTTTATTTTTCAAATACATTTGAATGAATTTCATAATATTTATATATAACATCTTAAATAACTATGTACACTATTTACATTAGCCTGTCACTATAGCAGATCTTAATGTATACAGTTACTTAATAAGCATGCCCAATCCATTATCAGAGTGTCTGATCAATTATTGTATATTGTCAATCAACGATAAGACTTTTCCCTAAGGGTTGTTGATAAATGTCTTTTGATAAATTCTTAGTTCTTTAATTTTAATTTCCAATAAAGCTGTGGTCTTCAGTAGGCTGTGGAAGTCTTCCAGAGCTGGTATTGTGTTTGTATTCCATTTTGGTATACACTTCCTTGAAATTGTAAGTATAGTCCATACTAGATACATGTTTGACCGATTCAAATGATGACCTTCTTTCACATTTAATAACACAAGAGCTTTAGTTAAATAAAATAATTCATTAAATGAAGCTTGTATAATGTTATTAATACCATTCCAAAATGGCTTAATTTTAACACAATCAAAGAAAATGTGGTTTCAGTCTGCATTGTGTACTTGCTCAGATCTCCAACATACTCCTTTTATGAAATAATTCATTTTACTGATTATAGAACCCAAAAGCAATGAATCAGCTAGAAATCCAGGAACTAACCACCATAAGATGAGCCAGCAAAATTTATTCTAAAAATAATCACAGAAAAAAGTAAATGGTTAGCGCTTTCGTATAAGTAAATGTTATATTTCATAAGACCATTTTACTGATTACGTCGGGGGTTAAGAATGCTCTGTGGAAGCATTTCCAATTAAAAACTTTCCAGTATTGTATAAAGGATGTATATTTTATCAATAATAAGATATTTGTTTTAATATAGGTTCATAGGTTCATAGGTTTATACTAGGCTATCTGCCCTAAGGCATTTATAAGCCTAGCCCAAAGTTTTATGGCTTACGCCACCCCTTATGTTAAAAAATATTGTGCCCATTAGTTTGTTTTGCCTCTGTCCAGCAGTGACACAGAGATGATTCCTGGGGTAAACCTACGCTCTCCCATCCACCGGTCAAGATTTCTCTTGAACAGAGCCAGCGAGGTGCTCTGCCTCACATGGACCGGGATTTTATTCCACAGCATAGGGAGTCTCTGAGTGACAAATCTATCCCTCCAGCATGTCTTATTTATATCCGTGCTAAGGTTTAAGTCGCTTGCTCTAGTGGATCTGGTAGATTTGGATTTTTGAGGTGGAGCATGTCCATTAATTCTGGGTTGGACATGGCCTTGTATGTCAGGCACAGGTCACCTCTGAGCAGACGGTATGCGACTGAATAGAGCTGGAGTTTCTTCAGTCTGGCAGCATATGACAGATTTTGGAATCCCTTTATCCTTTTGGTGAGGAACTTTTGGGGTCTCTCCAATTGCTGCAGGTGTCGGGTGAGATACATCCCGAATGGGGCATTGTACTCGATCATTGGTCTGATAAGTGAAGAGTACAGGGGAACAATGACCTCACTTGATCTGGATGTGAATCCCTTCATGATCAGGTGGGCAATGTAGAAGGTCTTTCTAACCACTTTAGCAACGTGAGTGTCAAAAGAAAGGCCACTGTCAACCTGGGTCCCCAGGTCCCTGATAACCTCTTCTGTGCTTAGTGGATTTCCACCTATATGGTAGCTTGGGGTTACCTTGTTTTTCCCGAAGGGTATGACTATACATTTTTTGGCATTTAACTTCAGGCCATGGCTCTGGCACCAGCTATCAGTTTCCGTGAGACCCCTCTGAAGGATATCTGTGTCCGATGTACTTTCCACTATGGCGCCCAGTTTGCAGTCATCTGCAAACTTTGTCAGCCATAGTCCTCCTATGTTTGCCTGAACTTCTGAGAAGTAGATGCCAAACAACAGGGGGCCAAGGACTGAGCCCTGTGGGACACCACTTGTGACCGGCTTGGAGTCTGACATGGTGCCAGCAACTCTGACCCTGTGGGTTCTGTCCTTTAGCCAGTTTGCAACCCATCTTGTGACATATGGGTTTACATTTAAGCTGGTAAGTTTCTCTATAATACCTGAGTGGGGTATTGTGTCGAAAGCTTTTGCAAGGTCAAGGTAGGCTGTATGGACTGCCTTTCCCTCATCAATGGCCTTGGTGACTGTTTCGAAGAAGTCGACCAAGTTCAAAAGGCATGATCTGCCCTTGATGAAGCCAAACTGGGTTGGGTCCAATGTCTGCAAGTCCCCTATGTCTTTGTTTATGAGTTCCATTATGATCCTCTCCATAGCTTTGCAGACCAGGCTTGTTAAGCTTATGGGGCGGTAATTACCAGGGTCCATAGAGGCACCGCCTTTGTGGAGTGGGACCACAGTTGCCGTGCGCCACTCCTTGGGCATGTATCCTGTGGTAAGGCTAAGATTAAACAGCTGCCTTATGTGTGGGTTTAGTTCCTCATTGAGTTCGTGTAGCACACAGCCGGGGACACCATCCGGTCCCATTGATGCTGTGTTTTTAGCTTTAGAGAGAGCTTTTACCTGCGCATTTGAGATGTCTGGGAGGCTACACTCCGCTGGGATAGTTATCTCTCCTTTTGGGGGGGAGAGGGGGGTGAAGTTTGCACTGAACCTGTCCGCCAGTATGTTGGCAATGTCTGTGGGTTCAGTGATTTTTGTATCATTTTGGACTAATTCTGAGCATATCTGGGAGATTCCACCCAGGTTTCTAACATAGCTGAAGAAGGCCTTATGATTGTCTTTTGAATCTATGGCAATTTTTCTCTCAAAGTTGGCCTTGGATGATTTTATGAGTGCTCGTATTTTTTACTAATAATGATCAAGGGTGTCTTCTCTTTTATGGATTTTGCTCTATCATGTAACAGCTTTCTCCTCTTATTGTAAAGTTTGTTTATGGCTGGGGTACACCAGACTGGACGTTTGCCCTTGGTGGAAAGAGTCTTGGTTTTATTAGGGATTGCCTGATCCATGCAGTCCTGGAGGTGTTCGTAGAAGGCATTTGTAAGGGCTTCCGCAGCTTGGGTTGTGGTTTCCACTGGCTCAGGGGCCTTGAAGGATACCACACCAGTCTTGAGTAGTGTGAAGTTTGCTTTAGAGAAGTTCTTCACTGTGGTCTTTTTTGTTTGGGGTGGTGGGGGAATGTGAATTTCCAGTGAGATTAGTTTATGATCTGATCTCACCAATGAGGGATGTACTTCCGGTGTGGAGCATTTTGTCCTCATGTTTGTGATGATGAGATCTAGTATATTTTCTCCTCTTGTGGGAACGGTGACTAGTTGTTCCATGGCATTTGAATTTATGAACTCCAGGAACCTTTGGGCTAAAAAGTTGGGGCTTGAGTAATGTTCCCAGTCTATATTCGGGTAGTTGAAGCCACCCAATATAATGGTGTTTGGAGATACATTTATACCCTCCAGTGTCTTCAGGAAGGCTGTGTGGGGTTCCTGAGTTTGAGAGGGTGGCCTGTAGCATGCTACAAATTGTAGAGCAGTTTTGCCATGGTTAATTGCACCTGGATGCCTTCCGATGCTTTGTGCGTTGCCACCAACCTGGAGGTGTGGGTATCCTTGATGAATATGGATACACCCCCTCCTTTTGTGGTGTGGTCCGGGTTTTGGGGCCGGAACGCATGATATGAGGTAAAACCTGATAGTGCCGGGGTGCTCTCAGGAGCCTTGAACCAGGTTTCAGTTACAGCACAGACATCGATGTTCTCTATACTGAGAAAGGCTTTGAGTGCGTGTATTTTGAGATTTAGACTTCTGGCATTGAGCAGCATTACCCTTAGTTTCTTCCCATTTTTGTTTTCTAGGGTGGTAGGTTTAGAATTTGAGCCTTGCCTAAAAAAGGCACTATGGGGGTGGCAAGAGCCTTAGCCAATATCTGGAATCCCAGGGGTGACAGGTGCAAGCCGTCCCTTGCAAAGCAGCGTGGCTTGTCAAGCATGTCATCTCAGGCAGACAGACACTGGATCCCCTTTGAATGACACCAGAAATTAAGCCAATTGCTAAAGCTGATCATCTTGTCTCTATGTTGTGGCATCATTCTTGGTGAAGGAAGGATACTGCTCAGGGTCAGGGTCATACCTGCCTGGGCTACATAATCAGAGAGCTCCTCTATGTCTCTTTTCATGTAGTCCAGGGAGGTACGTCTCAGGTCGTTCACACCAGCATGGACAATGACTGTGTCATATTTGTACTTGCTGTGGAGTGACCCGAGTGCTTGTGTTATGTGACGGATTCTAGCACCCAATAGGCAGCTTACTGTGACCCTCTCCTTATTCAGCCTGCTGAGTGGGACGTCAGTGTGTCTGACTATGGAGTCACCTATGACAAGTATGTTTGGTGTTGTATTTGGCCTTAAGGGCTGTGACTGCTTTGCACACTGATTTTGTGGTTTATGTGTTGCCTGTGGTGTGTCATGAGGTGGCAGTTTCTTGGGTGTCTGCTTTGGAGGCCTCTGCTGTTTAGGTAAATTTTTGCTCAGAGCCTCAGAGTATGTCTTTGTGTGTTTATGTGTTTGATTCATTGTTGTGATAGCTTTATGTGAGACTGGTTTTGTGGTGTGTGTAGTTGCCTTCTCCTCCTGTCTGGTCTTGCCAGTCCTGAGTTGAGAGAGCTCAGCCTCCAGTTTGGCCAAATAGCTGCATCTCTCACAAGTATTTGTGTTATGTGGGAGGAGGAGAGGGTTGTCTGTGTACATGAGGCAATTGTAACATTGCCTCAATATTCCCAGATTCACCAACTGGACAGGGGAGGACGCCAGCATCTGGCCCTTCGACATGCTAGAGAAATTAAGAAGTTAGGGTGTAACTGAATAAGAGAGGACTTAGTAAGGAAGTGGGTACTCCTGGGGGGGGGGGTTCGCTAGTGAGGGACTTTGTATAATACAGAAGTGCTAAACCTGAAAAGAAGATGCTTTTAAGACAAGTGCTGAGATTTTTTTTTTTTTTTTGGAGTACAGTAAATGACCCCACACAAGAGTGCTAGGCCAAAAACAGAAAATATGCAAGTTTTGAGAAAAAAACGATTTTAAAATTAAGTGCAAACAGGAAATTCAGTAAACAGCTTTTGATTGTGCTCTAAATACAGCTACTAATGCAGAAATCAAGTTTAACAAGCCAGAAAATGCTCAAACTAGGCAACTATGCAGAAAAACTTAGCAAATAAACAGAGGAAAAATACTTAAAATCTCAAAAGTGGCTCCTTTCTTCTCTCAGCGTTTTCTCCTCTTGGTGGGTGCTTCACCAACAGCCAACAAGCCTGAAAGGACGCCAAAACCACGAGGCAACTAGGTTTTAAGAGAGGACTACAGCAAACAAGGTGTACCAATTACAGTAAGAAACAGTTGAAATATGCAGGCACTATAAGCCTTTAACCAGAAATTCCCAGCTCAGAAGGGCAGAGTCCAGCCTCTCCTCCCACAAGAGTGCAGACCACGAACCTTCTTAATGTAAAATAACTGGCCTGAAGCCCAAGTTCTTAAACCAGAACTAATACACTTTTAGAATTACAGACACTGAGCCCTCAATCAGCAGTTCCCAACTTAGAAGGATGTAAGCCACCTGTCCGGCCACCACAGTGCAGGCCACAAACCTTCCTAATGTAAAAAAACTGGTCTGAAGCCCAAGTGCTTAATCCAAAAGACTTAGAATGATAGCTACACTTTAATCAAGTTACTACCAAGCAGTAATAAATACAATTGAATACTTTGAAGAATGCCTGGATTAGTGCTTAAGTTATACAAACAAACTAGATTCAGCAGGCCTGGATCTAGTCTACGCTACATCAAACAAGGTGTACCAATTTCAGTAAGAAGCAGTTCAAATATGCAGGCACTATAAGCCTTTAACCAGAAATTCCCAGCTCAGAAGGGCAGAGTCCAGCCTCTCCTCCCACAAGAGTGCAGACCACGAACCCTGTTAATGTAAAATAACTGGCCTGAAGCCCAAGTGCTCAAACCAGAATTAATACACTTTTAGAATAACTGACACTGAGCCCTCAATCAGCAGTTCCCAACTTAGAAGGATGTAAGCTACCTGTCCTGCCACTACAGTGCAAACCACAAACCTTCTTAATGTAAAACAACTGGTCTGAAGCCCAAGTGCTTAAACTAAAAGGCTTAGAATGAGTTGCACCAAGAAGTAATAAATACAACTGAGTACTTTTAAGATGACGCAAAAGCAAAATAAATTAGGAAGCAATACAAATACAGTAAAAGCAAATTTTTTTTTTTCAGAAAAGTAGCAAAAACAGTAGTAAAAACAATTCACATGCAGTGAAAGCTGGCACACTTGAGTATGTAGCAATATTAGTCCACACACAGTTTGAAAAAAAGTAATTAAATTAGAAAGGACTAAAACCAAGTGCAGAAAGGGTTTATTAGATAGAATGTGGTAAAGAGATGGGACTAGGGGAGTGTCCTAGATCAAATCTACAGTGGAGCGGGCACTGCAAAAGCCACCAAATTTAAAATACTACCAAGAACAGGGAGGGGGGGGTGGGGAAGACAGTTTCAACAGAGCTAGATCTGAGGAATCTGTCCAAATTATAAAACCACAATAAAATGCAGGAAATATACTTAAATCAGCTTATGTCCAGTTGATGTATGCAGACAAATCTTAGTAGCAAGTAACTCTGTTTAAAATGACTACAAGAAGTGTAACCAACACAGGTTTTAATGTTATCAGAAACCCCCCAAGCTAATTAACACTTAAAGGAATTTCAAAGCAGTTTAGCAACTAGTGCAGAGCTTCAGAGATACACACAAGACAGTTTCAACAGAGCTAGATCTGAGGAATCAGTCCAAATTATAAAACCACAATAAAATGCAGGAAATATACTTAAATCAGCTTATGTCCAGTTGATGTATGCAGACAAATCTCAGTAGCAAGCAACTCTGTTTAAAATGACTACAAGAAGTGTAACCAACACAGGTTTTAATGTTATCAGAAACCCCCAAGCTAATTAACACTTAAAGGAATTTCAAAGCAGTTTAGCAACTAGTGCAGAGCTTCAGAGATACACACAAGACAGTTTCAACAGAGCTAGATCTGAGGAATCAGTCCAAATTATAAAACCACAATAAAATGCAGGAAATATACTTAAATCAGCTTATGTCCAGTTGATGTATGCAGACAAATCTCAGTAGCAAGCAACTCTGTTTAAAATGACTACAAGAAGTGTAACCAACACAGGTTTTAATGTTATCAGAAACCCCCCAAGCTAGCTTCCCTTGTTATGGTCTATTCTAGCAGTGGCTAGGAAAATAATAACTAGAAATTGGATTTCAGATACACCTCCTTCGTTCAATGAATTAAAAAATGTTATGAATATAGTGTGCCATATGGAAATAAACACAATTAGGACAAGAACAAATAGAAAAACATCTTATTATATTGTATGGGATAATTTACAAAATTTGTTAAAAAAATTTTAATTTCAATAGCATGGTATTTTAGTTTAATTAATTGATCTGATTGTAGTGGATGTCTTTGTAAATACTTTAGTTGTTTTGTTGAATATTATAATAATACCTATTTTTAATTACTTGCATAAAATTGTTATGATATTTCTCTTATATGTTCAAACAATAAACCTGTTTTGAAAAAAAAAGAAACCCCCCAAGCTAATTAACACTTAAAGGAATTTCAAAGCAGTTTAGCAACTAGTGCAGAGCTTCAGAGATACACACAAGACAGTTTCAACAGAGCTAGATCTGAGGAATCAGTCCAAATTATAAAACCACAATAAAATGCAGGAAATATACTTAAATCAGCTTATGTCCAGTTGATGTATGCAGACAAATCTCAGTAGCAAGCAACTCTGTTTAAAATGACTACAAGAAGTGTAACCAACACAGGTTTTAATGTTATCAGAAACCCCCAAGCTAATTAACACTTAAAGGAATTTCAAAGCAGTTTAGCAACTAGTGCAGAGCTTCAGAGATACACACAAGACAGTTTCAACAGAGCTAGATCTGAGGAATCAGTCCAAATTATAAAACCACAATAAAATGCAGGAAATATACTTAAATCAGCTTATGTCCAGTTGATGTATGCAGACAAATCTCAGTAGCAAGCAACTCTGTTTAAAATGACTACAAGAAGTGTAACCAACACAGGTTTTAATGTTATCAGAAACCCCCAAGCTAATTAACACTTAAAGGAATTTCAAAGCAGTTTAGCAACTAGTGCAGAGCTTCAGAGATACACACAAGACAGTTTCAACAGAGCTAGATCTGAGGAATCAGTCCAAATTATAAAACCACAATAAAATGCAGGAAATATACTTAAATCAGCTTATGTCCAGTTGATGTATGCAGACAAATCTCAGTAGCAAGCAACTCTGTTTAAAATGACTACAAGAAGTGTAACCAACACAGGTTTTAATGTTATCAGAAACCCCCAAGCTAATTAACACTTAAAGGAATTTCAAAGCAGTTTAGCAACTAGTGCAGAGCTTCAGAGATACACACAAGACAGTTTCAACAGAGCTAGATCTGAGGAATCAGTCCAAATTATAAAACCACAATAAAATGCAGGAAATATACTTAAATCAGCTTATGTCCAGTTGATGTATGCAGACAAATCTCAGTAGCAAGCAACTCTGTTTAAAATGACTACAAGAAGTGTAACCAACACAGGTTTTAATGTTATCAGAAACCCCCAAGCTAATTAACACTTAAAGGAATTTCAAAGCAGTTTAGCAACTAGTGCAGAGCTTCAGAGATACACACAAGACAGTTTCAACAGAGCTAGATCTGAGGAATCAGTCCAAATTATAAAACCACAATAAAATGCAGGAAATATACTTAAATCAGCTTATGTCCAGTTGATGTATGCAGACAAATCTCAGTAGCAAGCAACTCTGTTTAAAATGACTACAAGAAGTGTAACCAACACAGGTTTTAATGTTATCAGAAACCCCCCAAGCTAGCTTCCCTTGTTATGGTCTATTCTAGCAGTGGCTAGGAAAATAATAACTAGAAATTGGATTTCAGATACACCTCCTTCGTTCAATGAATTTAAAAATGTTATGAATATAATGTACCATATGGAAATAAACACAATTAGGACAAGAACAAATAGAAAAACATCTTATTATATTGTATGGGATAATTTACAAAATTTGTTAAAAAAATTTTTATTTCAATAGCATGGTATTTTAGTTTAATTAATTGATCTGATTGTAGTGGATGTCTTTGTAAATACTTTAGTTGTTTTGTTGACTATTATAATAATACCTATTTTTAATTACTTGTATAAAATTGTTATGATATTTCTCTTATATGTTCAAACAATAAACCTGTTTTGAAAAAAAAAGAAACCCCCCATGCTAATTAACACTTAAAGGAATTTCAAAGCAGTTTAGCAACTAGTGCAGAGCTTCAGAGATACACACAAGACAGTTTCAACAGAGCTAGATCTGAGGAATCAGTCCAAATTATAAAACCACAATAAAATGCAGGAAATATACTTAAATCAGCTTATGTCCAGTTGATGTATGCAGACAAATCTCAGTAGCAAGCAACTCTGTTTAAAATGACTACAAGAAGTGTAACCAACACAGGTTTTAATGTTATCAGAACCCCCCCCCAAGCTAATTAACACTTAAAGGAATTTCAAAGCAGTTTAGCAACTAGTGCAGAGCTTCAGAGATACACACAAGACAGTTTCAACAGAGCTAGATCTGAGGAATCAGTCCAAATTATAAAACCACAATAAAATGCAGGAAATATACTTAAATCAGCTTATGTCCAGTTGATGTATGCAGACAAATCTCAGTAGCAAGCAACTCTGTTTAAAATGACTACAAGAAGTGTAACCAACACAGGTTTTAATGTTATCAGAAACCCCCAAGCTAATTAACACTTAAAGGAATTTCAAAGCAGTTTAGCAACTAGTGCAGAGCTTCAGAGATACACACAAGACAGTTTCAACAGAGCTAGATCTGAGGAATCAGTCCAAATTATAAAACCACAATAAAATGCAGGAAATATACTTAAATCAGCTTATGTCCAGTTGATGTATGCAGACAAATCTCAGTAGCAAGCAACTCTGTTTAAAATGACTACAAGAAGTGTAACCAACACAGGTTTTAATGTTATCAGAAACCCCCAAGCTAATTAACACTTAAAGGAATTTCAAAGCAGTTTAGCAACTAGTGCAGAGCTTCAGAGATACACACAAGACAGTTTCAACAGAGCTAGATCTGAGGAATCAGTCCAAATTATAAAACCACAATAAAATGCAGGAAATATACTTAAATCAGCTTATGTCCAGTTGATGTATGCAGATAAATCTCAGTAGCAAGCAACTCTGTTTAAAATATCTTCAATTAACTGTATTGAGTGTCCTTAACAAAGCTGATAAATTGAATCTGTTTGAGGCAAGTAAGTATTTTTCCATCACAAAACCAGGATGAATAATCTCAACAGGTCTGGGAGTCAATTTGTGTATACAGTTTACTCTTTTTACAACTGCTTGCAAACCAATGTATTCTAAATAGCAGTTAAGCTGAATTATATTAGAGGGTGAACATATGTTTTGTTGCCATTTTTACACTACAAGGACATGTCTTTTGAAAATTGCCATTCCTTTTTGATTTTGTTACATGTTTGTTCTTGGAACTGTGATTGTATATTGTATTTTGAATGTCATGTTTTATAAGCTTTTCATGCCTTTTTGCCTGGGACTACTATATCAATCATTTTAACAAAATTATGAATAAATGAATGAAAGAATACATAAATAAATAAATACTTTTTTGAGGCACATTAAAGCAGTATCTTGTAGTTTAACATACTGCTATTTTCTGACCTTATCTTCTTTGAAAACTGCACTTACACTGCTAAGAGGATTGGTTGCATGCTTAGAATCTGCTTCCTGTAGTCTAAGGTATGATTCTCTAAGCCATCAGTTGCCTAATGTGCAAGTCTGAGTAAGGCAAATAACCAGATAGTGCTCTTAAAGCAATAAAATAGAATAAAATAAAAAATGTATGAAGCAGAGTGTCAGACTGAATACTATGTCATGATAGTCGTGCAATTTTATCTAACCTTTGAAAAGAATAAAAATGATGTCAAGGAAGAATATATGCCAAAATTGTTTATGTCATTCCATTGCTTAGACAAGTAAAATTAAATTGGAACATTCCTCCAATATTTACATAGTAATACTGAGGATACACTTTAGAATGAATTCTGCAGCTTTTTTGGCACATTGCTTTTAGTGAGTGTCTCTGTTTCATATTTCATGACAGAGTAGTTTGAGCACCAGAAGAAATATATATTACTTATGATTAAGTAATATTTGTTGTAAAAATTTGCTAATTCTTCAGCTATTTAAAGTCGATATGTTGATCACAATATATCTTTCCAGAGCAGATCTGAACACAATGTCTTTAATTATTTATTGAAGACTGTAGGGAGTTATGCAGTTGTTTTTTTTTTTTTTTTTTTTTTACTCTGTAATCGCATTGCTATGGAAAGTTTAGTATTCTTCTCATCTCAGAGGTTTCAGTTATAGGCTAGGCCTAGGGGCCTAAGAGTAGACGCACTCTGTGCAATGTGTAATGTTTCAAACTAATATATTTTAATATTTTCCATTCTTGTGTTGTTTTGACAGCAAAAATAAAAATGTTGAATTTGGAAATTGTTTATAATAAAATATGACACTTAACATAATGCCTCACAATCTGAATGACATATACATTTTTCATAAGCTAAACTAATTTCACATCATTTTATAATTATTAAACCCAGGCTGCACTGATACAAGATACTTGTATGAAATGTGATAAACAAATCAGTATTGCTAAGGATTGGGATTAAGTTTACTGTTGCACTTGAAGTACATAGAAATAAAGCCATTGATACTGTTTATTATATCATCTTCTAATAGTAATATCCAGGATTCTAAATCAACCCTCTCTGAAAGACTTTGCTAGCTAACATTTAAAGATAATAGACTTGGAAAGCCAATACATATTTTAAATGTTTATTCATACTGTTTGAGTTAGTAAAATGTATTCAAATCTATCATAAAAGTATTATATAAGTTTTCAAATTATTAAGCAATTGCTGTTGGGAGCTTGGTCCACAGAGTTAGAGCCTAAAAGAAATAGATCCACATAAGGTAAACATTAACATTTGAAGCTTTATCCATAACATTGATCCAGAACACTGTCAGATGGCTTTTTTCTCTGGTTTACTGAAGTCTGAAAATTTGGTTTATGGTTTGCACAGTGATTCTCTACAATTTCATTTCTCTAAATCACTTTAAATTGTAGCTAACACTGAATTCTGATTATTTTGACAAAGTACTCAAGTCTGGCTGGAACAGGGAAGTGAGCCAACAATTTTCATAGGTTCATAGGTGTTTACTAGGCTAATAACCACAAGGGCCATTGTAAGCCTAGTCATGCATCCCAAGTCACTGACATGTTCTGGTACCTGTGATAAGTATAAGTAGGGGATTGGAAGACAAAACATAGAAATAAGAGAAATATAGAATCTGATGATGCCCTTTTCATTCTCTGTCATCTGGATCTGATCCTTGGATCTATCTTGGCTGCATACTGTGGACTTTGGATCAAACTCACAAGTTCCTCCCTCTACCCATAATGCCTTTGTCCATCCTCAATACCTTATATCTCATTTACTACCATTGTGTTCAGAAGCAGTGTCCTTCTCTTGCATAATTATATTTTTCCATCTTCCTTTTACCTTTTTCTGAACCCTTTTCTTACTGTACATTATTGCATTAGTTTTCTTACTATTTTTATAATATTTCTTCTCATACCATAATAGGTATGTTCTTCTTTACCCTATAAATCATGGTGTTTTCTTAATTACCATTGTTGGTAATCGTTCTTCTTCTACTTCTTTATTTCTTTTCTTGTAATATAACAAAAAAAAGTTTGTTTTCCTTATTCTCCTTGCCATTGTTTTTTTTTTAATAGCACTGCCAACAGTACCTCCTGTTATGGCTGACAAACTAAATGGTTCAAGAAATGCACTTCTTGTGGGCATAATATCCCAAACACGGATGCCCACAAGGTATGCATTTATTGTCTCAGAGCCACCCACTTGGATACCAACTGCAATATTTGCTCTACTTTTAATCCAAGGGCTTTGGCTGATGGATGCAACAAACTAATTCTAAAAGGTCTCCTTTCTGCTGCAACATCTTCCTCTGGGGCTCAAACTCCTGGCAAATCTAGAAAATCTGCTTCATCAGAGCACAGAAAGCACTCCCAATTCAAGTCCCCTAGGACTTCATCAAAGCCTCCTTCAAAAATTCTAAAATTGTCTGATCTGACATCCTTGGATCCAAAGCAAAATCTTCAATTCATCCTGGAACCAATTTCCCCAACTCTGCATTCTCCCGTATTGCAGTCTCCCAAGAAATATTCCAGGCTACAGTCCACTACATCCTCCAGTTACTTCAGAGGTTTATCATAAGGGAATGTGGATAGGATGATGTGAAAATTTCTCAAAGCTCACATCCAGATGGGGATCAATCCAGGTCTGTAACCTATTGGATCTATAAGCCTTCTGTCCATTTCTCATATGATTCTGCCTCCTTCTCTGATACGTCCCTTGGTTTTGGAGCCCCAGGATCTGACAGCCCTGAGAGGTCAGGAGTCAGATCTGAAGAAAATTTCCTCTTTGACTCTGACAGCGTCCCTGATTAGTTCTGCTCCAACCAGTTCAGACTGGAATGGGTGGCAGATCCGAAGTGTCAGCATTGAATCTGTAGGGCCAGGATTGACTCTGATGTTGCTGAATCCGTCCCTGCTCCTTACAGCTTTGATGCTGGATAGTTCGGGTCTGGTTCCATCCTCCAGGCATGGATCTGGATGAGTGATGATCTACCTACACTGGAAGTCTTGGCTCTGAAGTAGTTGGCTATGGCTTCTCTGGGTCCATCTAACTTTGAGGTCATGGAAAGGGCTTTTTCTCTTTCTAGAGAACCAGAGAACCAGTTTTTCATCCCTTATATCTGGTCTGTGTTCTCTCTTCAGTTCCAAGCTCTGAGTTGATCAGGCCTTTTCCAAAAGGACAGCCAGTTCCAGCTAGCTTCTAAGCAGTACCTGTAGAGGAACTCCTCCTCTCTTCAGATACCTCCTCTGAACATTTCACAGATGAGGTCCATCAGAAGAGAATGTGCAAGAGGAGGCACATAGTTTCCCACTGGAATCTCTCATGTAAGATAACAATTTTGATGAAGGAGCAGGGTCCCCAGATCACCACCAGATGATATCTCCTTTGGAGACATATTAGAGATCTTCAAACAAAAAGTTGGTTGGTTTTCTGAAAATCCTTCTCCACAGGAATCAGTATTTTTGGAAGCTTTCAGTGCTGGCCCATCTACATATTGGGTTATGTCCCCTGTGTATAAGCTCATTGATTTAGTTTCCCATCAAGCATGGAGGGAGCCAGATACCATTGAACACATTCCAAAAAAAAAAAAAAAACTGACAAATTATTAGTTTCTCCCACTGGAGCAAAAGAGTCCCAGTAGATGCTATGGTTGGGTGGCAGCTACTAAAAACAGCTAGCAGATCATCACTCTTCTGTCCCTCTGCCAGACAAGGAGTCTAGGGCACTGGACATATTTGAAAAGCAAGTCTTTGCCTTGGTTACTTTTGCTTTGAGGTCCATTAATTACCTGGAATATTTCAGAACACTATAGAAAGATTTGACTAAGAAACTATCAATTTTCTCTCAGAATCCATGTATGCAGAAGATTTCAAGAGAGCATCCTCTCATGTGGCCACTATATTGCCAATTTCCAACACTTCTCTGAGGATGAACTCTCAAGCAGTTGAAGGCACCTCACAGGCTACCAGTTCAGGCATTGCCATAAGGAGACATGCCTAGATGTGAATATCTGACTTTGGGGAGCCTTTTAAGATGTCTTTCATTAATGCCCCCTTTGCTGGCACATCCTTATTTGGTCCATCAGTTAAAGAGATGCTTACCCACAGCAAACAAGAAGAGAAGACTGTCTACCATGGAAATCAAGTTCTCTACCCCTCAATGAACCTTTTCTGGGAATCAAAGAGCTGGCAAGGAAATGTGGTGCTGTAAATCTCAGGGACCTTTCCAAGATTCACATGGGAACAACTCCTCTAGAGGCACAGGAGGCAGTTCTAATGGTAGACATCACCCTAGATTGTAAAGAAAATGCTATTTGATATTTGTATTCTGTAATGTGAAATTTATGTGGAGATTTTCTCCCCAGGCCTCCACTGAAAATGGGCTCACCTAGGCCCAGTGGACATTCCCAGTAAACAAATGCAATAAATAAATAAACAGAGGCAAAGGAGGCCCATAAAATCAGGGTCACCATGATTCATTTCTGGACAGACCCTTTTAGCACTCCTGAAGTGCTGCCAAACTGTCCACCTCTGTAGCAAGTCAGGGGATGGTTGTCCTTACAGCTAGATACCTGGGCAAATTTAACAGAGGATTCATGGGTGCTAAGAGTAATATCCAGAGGTTATTCCATTTCATTTTTATCCAACTTCCTATTTGCATAAGGAAGAAGCTTTCCAACATTCCATCCAGTCAGAGGTGAGCAGCAGCACAATAAATTCAAAAGGTGCTAGACAAGTGAGTCATCCAAGCGGTCCTGTCAGACCAAGTAGGATTCAGAATGTACTCATGCTTCTTTTTAGTGTCCAAAAAAACAGGGGACCTCAGACAAATTTTGTACTTAAAAAGTCAAAGTTCCAAATTGTCATGCTCAGTCCAGTCTGCCATTTCTTCACAATGACAATTGGAAGTGCTCCATAGATCTTCAGTACTATCACATGAGAATATACAGGTGCTACAGATTCCATCTGCTCTTTTGGCTGGAAGCCAGTCATTACCAGTTCTGAGCCCTGCCCTTTGGACTCACTACAGCTCCCAGGGTATTTACCAAATGTATGGCAGTGGTGGCTGCTCACTTGAAACTCAAAGGATTCTGAGTGTTTCCATATCTGGATGACTGGATCCTCACCCCCCACCAAGAAATGCCTTCAACAATCTAGGCACTAGTTGCACCAGATTTGCCAATCACTGGGGATATCAATAAATTACGCCAAATCAAAGCTGACGCCAGTACAGACCCTGGAGATTGTTGGTGCTCATCCGAACACAGCACCAATTGCATCATTACCAACTCATCGCACAAACATTTTCAGATTTCAGGTTCATCAAATTCTTCCCCACCCATCTCCTACAGCCAGATTCAGCCTTCAAGTACTCAGATCTATGGCAGTAGCCATAGCATTACTTCCCTTAGTATGATATTATATGTGCGCTCTTGTATGGACTCTAGCTGTTCAGTGGTCTATTTTTTTACAACCCCTATCTTTTCCAGTCAAGTTTACTCCAGTTTTCAAACATCACAACAAGTGGTGGATCCAATCGGATGCCATTTATTTACAACAACCCTTTGTTTTACCACCCTCAATATCCACAGTGACTATAGATGCCTCCCAACTGGGGTGCGGTCATTTCTTTAAAAGAACAGTACAAGACATTTGGTCCCCCCAAGAGACCAATTCACATATTAATATATTGAAGATGAGAGAAGTTCTATTAGTGTTGCAAGTATTCCAAGATGCTCTTCTTCTGGGGACTATTTCAATTCAAACCGACATGTCTGTTGTTTGGTACATCAACAGACAAGGGGGAACCCAGTCTTATACTCTTTGCAGACAGGCCATGATTGTGTGGCAATAGGCGATCTCCTCAAACCACTTTCTTGCTGCAACCCACATTCTGCAGAAAACCAGCGTATCAAAAAAAAAATTAAACAGGTCAATCCTGATGCCTCACAAGTGGTCTCAATTATCCATTGTTGGGGCCAACCTTGCTGTGACCTCTTTGTGTCTCCCACATCAACAAATGCAACGGGGTGTTTTATCATGATTCCCCCCTCAGGGTGAGTCTCAGGAAGATGCTCTAGTCCACATTTGGCCATCTGATCTTCTTTATGCATATCGTCCACTTCCCTTGATTCACAAATTTTTACAGCAAGTAATCCAGTTGAAGACCTCAATCATACTCATTGCCCCCTACTGCCTCGATAGATGTGATTCTCCTTCTTGTGGTCTCTTTGTTGTTATCCTCCATGGGTACTGGACCCAATTCCAGATCTCCTCTCACATCCCTCAGAGATGAGTCATCCCAGGCTCTCAGACTGACTGCTTGATTTTCCACTTCCAGTAATTGTCAGAGAGCCCAGGCTTTCTTCCCCAGTACAAACCATTATATTATCCTCACAAAAAAAAAAAAAAATCTACTAAGAAGATTTACAAGAGCAAGTGTAAAATATTCTCCCTTTGGGCATTGAAAAATAATGTTGACCCCTTTTCTGCACTGGTGTCTACTGTCCGTGAATATTTGGCTGTTCTTTTTTAAAAAAGAGCCAGTTATTCTACAATTAAACTGCAATTGGCACCTATTTCCAGTTTTCACACAGGAGACAGAAATTACTCCTTGTCTCCTTCCAAATTATGTAAAACGTTTCTAAAAAGAATTGTTCTTCTTAGACCACCAATAAAGGATTCTTTACCTTCCCGGGATCTGACTGTTGTGCAACAAGGCCTAAATCAAGAACCATTTGAACCTTCAGCAAAAAAATGACCTAAAATTCCTTTCATGGGAAAAGCTATTACTTCTGCACAAGGATTTATGAATTCCAAGCTCTTTCATCAAGGACTTCTTACCTTATACTCCATAAAGATATGGTTACTTTGCAAAATAGTCATTACTTTTTAAGTAAAGTAGCTTATGAATCAAACATTAATCAATCCATTAATTTGCCATTCTTTTTTTCCAAAATTTTCAAATAAAGGAGAATAAGTGCTACACTTCCTAGATATGCACATATTCTCCTTTATTTGAAATGAGAATACGTGCTACACTTCCTAGATATGCACAGACAATTACATTTTTATCAACACAGGACAAAAAAAATCAGAAAGTCAGATCAGTTATTTGTTTTCATCTCACCAAAAAGACTAGGTTACCCAACCTCTAAAGTTACTCTACCCAAACAGATGACAGATTATACTTCTTGGATGTATTCCCAACAAGGCATTTCCCTACCTAGACCAACAAAAGCCCACCCAACTAGATCTGTGGCTACTACATCTGCTTTTTGGTCAAGAAGTTCTACTGAGGATATTTGCACAGCAGCCACATGGTCCAATGCTTGTAACTTTGTTACTCATGAAAATTGGATCTAATATCCAGAAGAAGAGCTGTGTTTGGCTCACCTTTATTCCAGAATATACTTCCATGAGGGCCAACCAAGATCAATGTACCCTGGGGACTCTGTCTAATTTGCTGAGGAAGAATGAAAAGGACATCTGATTTAAAAGGTATGTACTCACCATAATTAAGTATCTGTGTTGTCCATTTTCATTCTTCCTCAACTCCCCACCCATCAATCCCCATCCATAAATCTTCTGGAGGAAACTGTTGGATTGTTTATTGGAAATTATAGTTCTAGGTTTGAGCCCTGTTTTTTCAGCTATCCCGTTTGTGTCTTTTCCGGGTATTCGTTTATTTGAGGTTTTGGCAATTTCATCTTGGTCTTGTTGGATTTGAAATTTTAGCTTTTCAGTCTTTTAGACATATATATATATATATATATATATATATATATATATATATATATGGGTCTTCTTCATAACACTGAAATTCCATAACGTTGAAGTTCATAGCATCGAGACCAAAGCATCTAAATCCCAAAAAAATTGAAAACCCAAAATACTGAAAACTCAGAACATTGAAAGTGTGTTTCATAACACTGAAAACTACACTGCATATGTAAATAACATCCTCTCCACCTATACCAACACCTAAATAACAAACATACTTTCTACTACGTTTCTGAGGGGTGCAAGCCCCCTTGCACCCCCCCCATAAATTAAATATACCAATTCTAATATCGCACTACAGTGGCAAATGTAGTAGAAAGTGTGCTTGTTAGTTAGGTGTTGTTGTAGGTAGAGGTTATATTATTTACTTGTGCAATGTAGTTTTCAATGTTATAAAGCACACTTTCAATGTTTTGAGTTTTCAATGTTTTGGGTTTTCATTGTTTTGAATTTTTGATGCTATGGTCTCAGTGTTATGAAATTTCAGTGTTATGAAGTAGACCCATACATATATATTTATATATATATATATATATATATATATATATATATATATATATATATATATATATATATATATATATATATATATATATATATATATATATATGGGTCCTGGTCTTATGATCGAAAGAACGTTTCATCGAAGCGTACATGATTGAACTCACTTTTGTGAAAGTGCATTTTGTTGAAAAGGCACTTTCGCTGAAAGGTGACTAAGCAAACAGTTGTTTGCATGTATATTTAGTTGTACATCGACTGTGCTGTTGATTGTACAACTAAGCAAACTGTTGCTTAGATTGCAGTACAGTGGGAATAAGGGAATAATCCCTTTTCTCCACTGTAGTGTGATCTTGGAGTGAGAATATTAAAGTAGGGGTGGTGCAGGGGGCTTATCCCCCTGCATAAACGTGAGTACTGATTTTTTTTTTTTTTTTTTTTTTGCAAAATTGCATTTTCAATAAAAAAGTTCGATCTAGTACATTTCGATGAAACATACTTTTGATGGACCAACATAGATCCATATATAACTATATATATATATATATATATATATATATATATATATATATATATATATATATATATAAATATGTATATTTATATCGATATAGATATATATCATTGAATGCATTTCATTTCATCTAAACCTCTAACACAACTTTCCTAAACCATTAAAATTAAAAAACAAAACAAAAATAAAACAATAAATGAGTAGGGATCAACTCTTACATTCCCCTTCACATTTACATATATAACAATTGCACAGTCACACTATCACACTACGGTGGAAGAATGGAGGAAAAACACTGAAAGTGCAGCAGCTTGTACAACTCAGCACACTGTAATAAAGCAAACTACAATGTTACTTATACATATTTAAGAAAACTATACTAGTGATCAAAAATAATTTTATAATTTTTTTTTTGCTGGTTTAGTTGAAATGAGTTTAGGATATCATGACTGATGAACAACACAAATTATATACACAGAACTGACTGACAGAAAATGAATGACAAAACAAATAAGTGGCAAGCAAAATTAGAGAATCAGAAATCATTGACATCCCCTTTCCAGGGATCAGTAAACCCCTGCTGAAAAAACGAAATCAAGCATTGTCAGAAAATAAGCACTGTTAGGGAATGGGCTTTTAGTAACATAATGCATAAGGTTAGGGTTATGGCCAGGGGTAGGTATAAGCTATGGTTAGGGTTGGGGTTAGTGCACATAATTAAGGTGGAACAGAGGCGATTTGACCCCTGCATTACCTTACTCATATGTGCTAACCTTAAATGTAATCATGACCATACCCATAGTTGTACCTGTTACATTATTAAATAATGTTTCACTAACAGCACCAATATGAGGATGACTTTTAATCTTGGATTTGTAGCTGGGGTTTACTAGTTTAGGAATTTCTGAGTTGAAGGGAAGTAGTGAATGTTTTGTAATTCACTATTAGTAGTAATTCAATATTTTGTGGTTCTCTTTTCTTTGTTGTACAATTTGTGAGACTCTCTTTTTAGTTTTCAACCTTTCACTCTAAGGATGAATATTGTATCCATATTAATTTAATTTTATACAGAATGCATATAGTTTAATATGAGACCTGCAATTCTGTTTGCTAAAATTGCAGGTATTCTGATTCCATTCACTACTTTTGTAGACATAGTTAACTGCATATGCATTAGAGATTTCCAATTAGTTTCCCAGAATAACAAATTCTAATTTAACTTTCAAGAAGTCTGTACTATTTCCTCAATTTGATGACAATTAAAAAACACATCCACTTAACTTGAAAGGTTTCACATTTTCATCAATGTAAAATGCTTGGAAATATTTTCTGAAAATAATTATGAAAATCATTTGTGCAACATAAAGTATGTTGGAACAACATTGATCAAAATATATGCAAATAGTCAGCTATGACATTTGTACTAAACACAAAACTCTTAGTTGTCAAAAGGAACATTTATCCAGGTATCATCTCTTTTGGTAATTTTTCAGTTCAGCCTGTTTTTAAATATGTATTGAAGCTTATGCATATAGAGCTTATTAAATGTATATGGTTTCCTACATTTATACATCCTTTCTCTACTGCATTTGTTTTGAAATATGTAGCTTTATTGATAGACGATGTCTGTTTCAGTTGACCTGAAAACCACACATCTGATATTAAATGTGATATAATTCTCACTGTCTGTATCTTAAATGACTATGGGGTGAATTTAATAAAGAATGCACATGTATTTTTCCATGTAGACATTGTGCTGTTCTGTTAACATGGCCACAGACAGATTTGGATTCAGTAAGCATTGCTAAGTGGTGCAGACGAGTGTGCCAACACAGAAACTTCCGTGGCATGCAAAGCACTTCATAAGCATGTGAATATCATGCAAATGAGGCAGTTAGAGTGATCCAGCAAGGAGATAGGCAGCTGTAGACAGACAAAAGGGGCTGTAAAAATGTAGGTAGATAGACAGAAATGGCATAGCACACACAGATTTGAGCAAAACTATCCTCTGTGTTTTCCAAAAGTTACAGTAAATATGTTAAAATATATTTTTTTAATAATCTTGGCATGTTTACGTGGGATGCCTCAGTGCACTAACCTGCCTTATTAAAAAAATGTGGAAAAATCAAATATTAATATCATGAGATAGAAATGTATTACAAGACCCTGCATGCAGTATCTACAATGGTGTATTGGAGCTGTTGCTAACTTGGAAGGGCTTGGAAGCATGTAGTATCTAGATTGTGAGCATGGATCCCTATGCAAATGAGGTGGAGTTACTGTATAGCATAACAGGGTAACAGGGTCCACATATCCCCCCGTGTAGGCAGAGAACCATGTTGGTGTCTGTGAAAAACTGAAAGGCTGCCAGCCCAGGGAGATAGAATCTTTCAAATAATTCTATGTGATTTGTAAATATTAATATAATCCACAGGCTGCTTTTACAAATGTAAAAGAGAACTATATGTTATGATTAAACTATATGTTGTACTGAGCTTCAAAAATGTAACCGAAGTGCACTCTGCTGGAAGAAAGCTGATAAGTCAAGCATTGTATGACTGTTTGATCCCAAACTCGGAGCCATGATGTCTGGACCAGCACATTCTTCCTATTGTTTTGAGACCAGAGTTAATTGCTATATTTTACATATATAATGTCTTTTATTGCTGTGGCTTCCTGGCCAGGTGCAAGATCAAATAACTGTTAAAATTCTGAGTTTCTGTTAGCCTGGGAAATTAAACCAGAGAAGTGTGAAGAATGATGTAATGTAAAATGAGTCAGCAGTGATGTATTATCAATTTAAGACTTTCTCAGAGAGAGAGAATCAGAGCATTTTGGATTTTGTCTGAACCTGAACACAGCACTCTGCCTTTGCTTTGCTCTGTATGTATGTGTTATTTAGAACATTGTTTTTCTTAGAAATATATAGAAAATACTAAGATTAGACTATCTGTTTTCTATATTTATGTCAGACTATTCTATAGTATTATTTTAAGCATTTTCCTGTGATGTCTGAACACTTGACTAGCACTGTGTTGAATTGAGGAGATTTGTCTTGTGTTTTTATTATTTATTAATAAATATTTTTAAACCTTTCAACTGTGGCTGTTTTGTTTAGAGATAATTTAAGCTCTCGAGTACAATGCATGTATATAGTGTTACTGTCCAAGCCACTTCAATAAGCCTTGCTGTTCGTCATATTTACTAATTGGATAATAATAATATTGCACAGTAAAATTGGACACCCTTTGGTAAGGGCCTTATTAGTAGCTGATATTAGTGGTTGGTGGCAGTGATTTCTACCTTATAGCCTGAGCAGAAGGGGCATACCTAGTGAACTTGTGCCAGCCTTCCCCAGGAGTGTCTGTGTGTTTGTATATAAGTCATATATCAAAGTGTGTGTGTGTGTGTGTGTGTGTGTGTGTGTGTGTGTGTGTGTGTGTGTGTGTGTGTGTGTGTGTGTGTGTGTGTGTGTGTGTGTGTGTGTGTGTGTGTGTGTGTGTGTGTGTGTGTGTGTGTGTGTGTGTGTGTGTGTGTGTGTGTGTGTATGTCAGCTTCTTGGGCAGGGACAAAAAGCACTGGTTGCACAGAGAGGGTGCTGTAGTCTGAGACCTGTACCCTATAGCTGTGCCTGTGGGGAGTCTTATTGGGAATCTGGAGAGAAAGGGAGAAACCAGCCCCATACTGACTGTGACCTCTGTGTTCTCTTAAGAGAAATTGTACTTTACTGTATGTGTACTTGTTATCCTTCCCAATGTGTATGCCCCTCACTGGTGCTAATGGCAAGGATTGAGGCTTCTTGATTACTGGGTCAGTGCATGGGTGTCACATATTAATTGTTTGGCAGTGGTGGAATATTCACATCAGATATTAATTGTTTGATAGTGGTGAGTTAGCCACATCATATACTAATTGGCTTGTAGTGGTGTGGATAGTGAATTCCTGAAGCTTGTGTACAGTGATCACTGAAGGTGTTTTTGTACTCTAAATCAGCTACGCAGTGAATATTCAGAGTTCAGATCACAATTGTTTCATTTCTTTTGTTAGCTTAGTTAGTCAGGGAGAGCAAGCAAGCATGTCAGCAGAGGAGTATGGCAAGCTGACAAGGAGCCAGTTGGCTGAGATGTGCCAGCCTAAGAGACTGGTTCATGAAAACCTGACTAAGGCAGACATCATTGCAGCTTTGGTAACATCTGCATCAGGAAACAGCAATCAGGAGGATGATCAGACTGGCCATGGAGATACACAATACTCAGAGAATGGGCAACTCAACCTTTCTGCAGATGACGTAAAAATCCATCTGGAGCTAAAGAGACTTGAGCTGGAGGCCAGGCATTTGGAAACAGAAGCATTAGAAAGACTGAGATGTCTACAGGCTGAGGAGAAGGAGAAACTGCTATGCCTGGAAGCTGAAGAGAACGAGAGGCAGAGGCAGCATGAAAAGGAGATACTGACTCTTCGCCAGAGTCATGGAGGTAATGGGGAAGGGAGTAACTGGACCCCAGAAGCACAAAAGGTCAGTAAATTTCTTCCACAGTTTACAGAGGGGGATATTTTTGATAGATCCATTCATATGTTTGAGAGGGTATGCAAACAGAATGATGTTGACCAAAAGCTCTGGGTACAGTTCCTGACCCACTTACTCCAAGGCAAAGCTGTAAATGTACTTTCCAAACTGTCAAACAACAATTTCTTAAATTATACTGCTGTTAAGAATTGTTTGCTAGAATTTTTTAAGCTAACACCTGAAGCTTATAGGAAAAAGTTTTGTGAGCATAGACACAAGGCAGATGAAAGTGTGTGTGAATGTTACTGAACTGAGCACTTATTTTCATAGGTGAGTGAGTGGATGTCAGGTCACTACTTTTGAAGGGCTGGCAGACCTTTTGGTGAGGGAACACACCCTTAGCACTTTGCCTGAGGACATGAGGATCTGGTTAGCTGATAGACAATGTGCTACTTCAGATGAATTGGGGAAGAAGGGAGAACTATATCTAGCAAGCAGGGGATCCCTGCACAGGAATGGGTGCCCCAGTTCTGCTCCTGGGTCTAAAGGAACCCATGGTGGGCAGCCTAGACTGCCAAACAGAATCTGACTGTTGCAGGGGAAGCCACTAGTCCAGGTACATGTCCAGGACTTAGGGTTAAATGTTTTGAATGCAACCAGTGGTGCCATGTTGCATATAGATGTCCATGGAGGCAAGGTAGGGAACGAAAGGTGAGAGAATTAGCAAGTGGGAAAGAGAAAATGCCAAAAGTAGGTTATCTTGAGACAATAGGTGTACCAAACTACCATCCTGTAAGAAGGATTTTGATGAGGCAGTACCATGTGTTAATGCAGTTACACGCAGTCTGGCTAGGAGACAAGCATGTGGGTCTGGTAGCCTGGGGAAGACCCAGACAGACTGCACACTTGCAGCCAGGACTGGTGAGGTGGTTACTTTATGGATGGAGCTACCCTGTAGCATTGAGAGTGAAGGTGAGTCACAGCTGCTTGTGGGTACTGATGGTCCCTTGGACAGAGTGACTGCAAAAGTAGAGGTGAGTAGTAGTACCCAGCATGACAGTGAGACACCGCTGTCAGAGGATGCCAGACTTCCTGTGGAAGGGAAGCTGGGAAGGGATACAAAGAGAGAGTTGAGACAGGCTCAGGTCTCAGACCCTATACTGCAAGGCCTAAGGCAGGTAGCTAGTGAGATGCCTGATTCTCAAGGGAAAGGGGAATCTGTATACTGGGACAAAGGGTTACTGTATAGAGAGTGGACCCCAGAGGGAGGGCTAGAAGGTGAGAGGATACAGCAGTTGGTATTTCCTAGAGCCTACAGTCTGGCACTTCTAGCCATAGCCCATGATATTCCCTTTGCAGTTCATATGGACATAAAACATACAAAGAGACATATTATGCAGAACTTCTATTGGCCTGGAATTTCCAGAGATGTAAAAGGGTACTGCAAGACCTGCAATCAGTGCCAACATGTAGGCAAGGCAGGAGACAAGGTGAGAGCTCCTTTGATGCCTTTTCCTGTGTTTGAGGAGCCATTTCAGAGGGTAGCTATGGATATTGTGGGGCTTCTGAGTACCCCAAGTTCCACAGGGAACAAGTAATTCCTAGTAGTAGTATATTATGCTATAAGATACCCTGAGGCAGTAACTTTATCCTCCATTGAAGCAGAAAAGGTGGCAAATGCTTTGTTGGAGATTTTGAGTAGGGTAGGTTTCCCAAAATAAATACTGAGTGACAGAGGTGCCAATTTCATATAAGACCTGCTGGCTTGTCTGTGGAAGTACTGGGGGTGAAGCCCCTAAAGATCACCCCCTATCATCTCCAGACTAATGGTCTTGTTGAGAGTTTAAACTCTACAATCAAGTCCATGCTACGGGCATTTGCAGACCAGTTTAAGAGGGAGTGGGACAAATATTTGCCCCATCTGTTGGCTCCTTACAGAGAGAGCCTCCCCAGAAATCCACAGGTTTTTCACCCTTTGAGTTGTTTTATGGGCATAGGGTGAGGGGGTGTCTATACTTAATTTCTTATGAGTGGGAAGGTGAGTGTGAATCACACAAGGAGTCTGTTGTGGCATATGTCCTAAACCTCAGGACAAGGTTCAGGGAACTCATAGGCTTGTCCCAGGAGAACCTGGCAGAAGCCCAACAACAGAAAAAGGTCTGGTATGACGAATGCTCGAGCTTGAGAGTATGCTGTAGGGCAGCATTTAATGGTTCTCATTCCTGTCAGGCACAACAAGCAGCAGGCAGCTTGGGAAGGACCCAAAAGGTGCTAAGAAATGTTAGTGATGTTAACTACAGGTAGAACTCCTAAGCAGGAGGCAGGAGAACAAATTGTACCATGTTAACATGATAA
Source organism: Protopterus annectens (assembly GCF_019279795.1). Lineage (NCBI taxonomy): Eukaryota > Metazoa > Chordata > Ceratodontiformes > Protopteridae > Protopterus > Protopterus annectens. Next base: position 1,888,149,858 of record NC_056726.1, read on the forward strand.
AACCTTATCATGATAGGGAGGCCCTTGTGCTGCGTATTTGCAGTGGATTGCAGGAGGAGTCTGTCGGAGATTTGGTGACTAATCTCCTCAGTGAGGCTCGGACTGACACCACAGTGGAAGAGGTGGCAATGCCCAGCAACTATCTTCTAACCAGGTTTGAAAAATCCGAGCAGTGTTACAGGAGTTTGGCTACATGTTCACTGGGAAACCATGTTGCACCACCCTGGTGCAGCACCAAGTAGATACAGGACCCCAAAGGCCTATCAGGCTTGCCCCTTATAGGGTGCCTGAGAGAGTCAAACAGACTCTGAGGGAGGAAATACAGGAAATGTTGGAACTAAGGGTAATTCAAGAGTCTAACAGTCCCTGGGCCTCCCCAGTGGTGCTGGTGCCAAAGAATGATGGCAGCACCAGGTTCTGTGTTGACTGCAGGAAATTAAATAGTCACACAGAGTAGATGCTTGTCCCATACCTAGGACAGATGAAGCTCTAGAGCAGCTGGGTGGGGCTATGTATCTTACAACCATTGATCTTACCGAGGGTTGGTGGCAGGTGCCCTTGACTCCCAGTACCAGAGAAAGGTCAGCCTTTGTGACTCCTTTTAGCTTGTATGAGTTTACAAAGATGCCCTTTGGGATGCAAAATGCCCCAGCAACTTACCAGAGACTGGTAGATCATATCCTACCAGGAGCAGGAGGGTTTTCCCTTGCTTATGTAGATGATATTGTCATCTACAGCCAATCCTGGCAAGAGCACCTTCAGCATGTCAGGGAGGTGCTGGGCAGACTACAGAGGGCAGGGTTGACCTTTAATCCGAGAAAATGTCAGGTGGGTATGGCAGAGGTCTCCTACCTGGGACACAGAGTGGAAAGTGGTAAGATCAGGCCAGAACCTGCCAAAGTGAAAGCTATTCAGGCATGGTCTGCACCTGTTACCAAAAAGCAGGTGAGGGCATTCTTAGGGACAGCAGGGTACTACAGAAAATTTGTCCCCAGTTATAGTGCCATAGCTGCTCCCCTCACAGACCTGACAAGGAAAAACAGGCCAGATAAGTTAGTGTGGACCACATAATGTGAGGAGGCATTCCAGAAGCTTAAAGGAGCTATGGGAAGACGCCCTGTGTTAGCCAGTCTAGATTACAGCAAAGTATTTGTTGTGCAGGTGGATGCTTTGAATCATGAGGTGGGGGCTGTACTTAGCCAGATTTCTTCAGAGGGAAAAGAGCACCCAGCGGTTTATCTCAGGGAGGAATGCTATCCAGCTGCAGAAAAGGAATGTCTAGCCATAGTGTTGGCACTGCAGAAACTTCAGACTTATCTGTATGGAGGGAAATTCACTGTAGTTACAGATCACAATCCCCTAACATGGTTATACCAAGTCAGCCAGCAAAATTCCAAGTTAGTAAGATGGAGCCTAGGGTTGCAAGCATATGATATGTCAGTGCAGCACCACAATGGGATTAGCAATGCCAATAAAGATGGGGAATCAAGACAGGGAATGGGGTAAGGTATCCTCATATAGACCTAACCATCTCAAGCAACATTTCTCAAGGGTCACTTGAAAAACTAGCTTGAGTTCTCAGGGAGGGGAGAAATGTGAAAAACTGAAAGGCTACCAGCCCAGCTAGATAAAAACTTCCAAACAATTCTATGTGATTTGTAAATATTAATATAATCCACAGACTGGCTTTACAAATGTAAAAGAGAAGTATATGTTATGATTAAACTATATGTTGGACTGAGGTTCTAAAATGTAACCACAGTGCACTCTGCTGGAAGAAAGCTGATAAGTCAAACATTGTATGTCTGTTTCATCTCAAACTTGGAGCCATGATGGCTGTACCAGCAAATTCTTTCTATTGTTTTGAGACCAGAATTAATTGCTAGATTTTACATATATAATGTGTTTTATTGCTATAGCTTCCTGGCCAGGTGCAAGATCAAAGAACTGTTAAAATTCTGAGTTTCTCTTAGCCTGGGAAATTAAACCAGAGAAGGGTCAAGAATTATGTAATCTAAAATAAGTCAGCAGTGATGTATTATCAATTTAAGACTTTCTCAGAGAGAGAGAGAGAGAATCAGAACATTTTGGATTTTGTCTGAACCTGAACACAGCACTCTGCCTTTGCTTTGCTCTGTATGTATGTAAGTTATTTAGAATGATGTTCCTCTTAGAAATAGATAGAAAATACTAAGAGTAGACTACCTGTTTTCTTTATTTATGTCAGACTATTCTACAGTATTAATTTAAGCATTTTCCTGTGATGTCTGAACTCTTGAATAGCACTGTGTTGAATTGAAGAGAGTTAGCTTGTGTTTTTATTATTTAATATTAAATATTTTTAAACCTTTCAACTATGTGTGTTTTGTGTAGAGTTAATTTAAGCCATAGAGTACATTGCATATATATAGTGATACTGTTCAAGCCACTCCAGTAAGCCTTGCTGTTCATCATAATTACTAATTGGATAATAATAATATTGCACAGTAAAACTGAACACCCTTTGGTTAAGCGCCTTATTATTAGCTGATATTAGCAGTTGGTGGCAGTGATTTCTACTTTATAGCCTGGGCAGAAGGGACATACCTAGCGAACCTGTGGCAGCCTTCCCCAGGAGTGTCTCTGTGTTTGTATAGAAATCATACCTCAAAGTGTGTGTGTGTGTGTGTGTGTGTGTGTGTGTGTGTGTGTGTGTGTGTGTGTGTGTGTGTGTGTGTGTTTGTGCTATTTTACCAGGGACAAAAAGCACTGATTCAACAGAGAGGGTGCTGGAGGTTTTAGCTTGACCACTAGGCTGAGACCTGTACCCTATAGCTGTGCCAGTGGAGTGTCTTATTCGGGATCTTGAGACAAAGGTAGAAACCAGCCCCAGACTGACTGCGATTTCTGTGTTGTCTTAAGTGAAATTGTACTTTACTGTGTGTGTACTTGTTATCCTTCCCAATGTGCATGCCCCTCACTGGTGCTATTGGTGAGAATTGAGGCTCCTTAATTACTGAGCTAGTGCACGGACATCACAGTGTCTACAAAAGAGGTAGATTACATCAGGAGAGGGTGTGTCCAATAACTTCTAATCTGATTAGAGCTTAGCTGTGCCTGTTTACGCTGAGTGCTGCCATGCTGAGTGTGGAAGCCTTGGGAGTGTGTGCACTGATATTTACCCATGGGGTGCATGTTTCCATGTGTTTGCGTGGTGCACCACTGTGTTGAGCGTGGAAGTTTGGGGAGGTGCACTGACTGCTAAGCAGTGTTTATCTATGGGACGTGCATTTTCGATGCATGCTGCAGTGCTCAGAGTATGTAAAAGGCCACTGATGTATTAATTAGTGTTGATCCTTGCTTCCGTTCAACTAAGGCCATTAAATGATATCAATGATATATTAGGTAGGTGCAGCATAGGTAGCAAATCACGCAGGTAGCACCTAGAGTAGAGCACTATAAAATATACATACACTCTACAATCAGATTTTTCCACCATATTCTGCATCATTGGAGTACAGATTTGGGAATTGTAACTGAAAGAATGCTAAAGGCTGCTGCAGGTCTGCTACATTTGTATGTGCTAGATGCTGAAGTCAATGCTGCTGCTGCTGACAATAGGCCTAGGCATAGAAAGAGAAGAGTGTTCAGGCCCAGGGTAACCTTCCCGGAGCTACATGAGCTGGAGATTGTAGAGCACTACAGGGTGGACTGGGACATTCTGAAGACCTCACTTAGCTCTGCTGCCCTTAACTCAGGCCAGAGCCACCAACAGAGGGGAACTCATCCCAGTGGAAACAAAAGTATGTGTAGCCCTTAGGATAATAGCCACAGGTACCATCCAAAGACCAACTGAGGACATGACGGGGGTCTCACAGGCATCAGCATCCAGGGTAATCCACCAGTGCCTGGATGCCATGCTACCATATACCAGTGAGCACATATATTTTCCTCTCACCCCTGAGATGAGGGGCCAGCAATATGCAACATGTCTACCATGTAGCACACTACCCTGAGGAACTGTGTGCCATAGATTGCACTCATGTACACATCAAGACACCATCCTGTGAGGAGGGTAGAATCTATGTCAACCACAAGGGGTACCACTCCATCAAATACCAGATCATGTCCAATGCCCAGAGCATTATCATGAATATGCATGCTGGCAGCCCTGGCAGCTATCATGACTCCCATATCTGGCACACATCACAGCTGTACCAGATGTTTGCTAGGGGAGATATCCCACACAGCCATTTACTGGGGGCTGCTGGCTATGCACTGGAACCATGGATGATGACACCCATCAGAAATGCACACACACTCACAGAAGAATGCCATAATCAGGCACACACACAAACTAGGAACATCACAGAGTGTGTGTTTGGGTTGCTGAAGTCATGGTTCTAATGCCTCAGTATATCTGGTAGTGCCTTACAGTACTCTCCAGCCACACATGCACACATGTTCATAGTATGTGCCATGCTACACAATATGATCCTGTGGAAGCAGCTGCAAGAGGATCAGCATCAGGAAGAGATACACATCCCCCCACCAGTGCCTATGTAACCACAGCCATACTCACAGGAGGACTCAGAGGAGGAGCCCCCTGATAATGTCCCTGTAGGCAGACATACATATGCCCAGTATACCCTGGCATTGGCTAAGAGACAATGTGTAGCACATTCACTGACAACCTAGGGCCCTAGGGACTGACACCTTACCCCAACTCACATACATATAGTAAAATTGCTGATACCAGGCACCCTACACAACCTGTACCTATTCATGTATTGGCTGAGTACCACTTACATCACACTGCATCAGCCCTGAACTACAATTCTGCAACTGCTGCATTCTCAAGTTAAGTCTCTATCCTACACAGTAAGTGTAAGGATTACTATGTGGTATCATATGTATGGATCTGCTGCTGTTATGCAAGAAATATAATGGGCTATTTGGTCAAAGTTAACATCCACATGGGAAAACTGATATCCAGTCCAATAGTATGTGTTCCTTAGTGAAGCTAGAATGGGAGATGGTGCTGATGGTGATAATCTGGAATTACTCACATCTTTTGCATGTGAGGTAGTAGTATGTTGGTGTTTTCACAGAATGTCATACCTCCCAACCTCTTAGTGCGAAAAATCTGGACAAAGCCAGAAAGACTTGGGGGAACAAAGGCCCAAACATAAGAGCAGAGTTTAAATGTTGGTCACATAAACCTAGATGGTTGCTGAAATTAAAAGTGTTGCAGTAGTACATATTTTCTGATGGATATAAAGTCTGGCACACAATTAGTAGAATGCATTGATGTCAACATTCAATAAAGCACCAGAAGAACACAAATGTGTGAGGAACAGACCAAACATATGTGGCAAAACTCTGGACATTCTGCAAAAATCAGGACAGCTGAGCGGTATGCAGACTGTCAGTCTGTTGGTGGTGTAACATTACCAACCTCAAGTCACATATATTGTACAGCAGACAACTGGGGAATGCTGTGGACATGTGGAGGGAAGTGCAGTACTGCATAGAAACAAGATGTTAATGCCTGTAACATCAAAATCCCGGACTGGAATACAGGTAGGTGTGGCCTGGAGTCACATTATAAGTACTGATAGTCCTACTGGGTATGCCCATACACTTAGGAAAGATTAGCTCAATTCTGTTGGCCCTTTGCTGATATGACCTGTTATATATAACTGTCTATACGTACATACATATATGTATACATATTAATTTGTCAGTATCTCTCTCTCACATGCATAATATATCTATCACTATGTAGTGTCAAATAAATATATACGTTTTAAGTAGATTACAAGAAAGCATGACACTTGAGAGGCATGCTTGTGTACAGTAAGTAAACTAGATAGCCATCATGCCTTAGTTGGCAGGCATGGGAGTAAAACCCGATAGCTGTGATAGCAGGGGACATTTGCAAATAATGTATTAATTGACTGCAGCAACTTAGTACAGACATGCAAGGGATACAGCCATACTGGGATTACACAGCTTCACTTATGAATCAGCAATGCTGATGAACCCATGCTTGGTGTTGATGTTAACATTCTTTGAAATCTAAAGACAATACCTGCTCAAAATATAGGCTGCCTATTGTGTTCCTGGTGAAAGAGAAAATGTGCGCATTAAGTGACTTATACTGAAAAGTTAGGGATACATACCACTGGATTCAAACCCTGGACTGTGTGTGTGCAAAATGTACTGCATACAAAGCGTTTAACAGACTGAGGTACTAAGTCACTGCTGATTCTTGAATGACTGATATTTGCCTGGAGATCACCTAGAAATATACTATGAATTGAGCAATACAAGTTACAGGACATTCCTCTAGCATTCTAGTACTATTACAGTATTATACTAGACTGCAGTGACAGTAGAACACACATGCATGGAATACAACCATACCGTATACATTAAAAAGATGTATTTTGGAATCAACACTGCTAGTGGCCACATTTTATTGTTACTGGTTTGAAATATCTGTGAAGTCCACTCACAATATCTGACTATGGATTGGGCTACCTCACCCATATACTTTTATTACCCAGTATCTGAGGAAGGGAGAGCATTATGTGACCAATATTGGCCTGGAGACAGCCTTGAACAGTTCTATGAGTTAAGCAATACAGTTTGCAGGCCATTAGATTTGCTGGATACAACAATTACAGTGTTACACTTGACTGCAGCAACCTTACCATCGACAATCAATGCATATAGCTCTACTGCAATGGTTTTGACAACACAATCCTGCTGAACATTTTGCTTACTGTTATTGGTATTGTTATTGTTTTATTGAAATACAGTTCTTATTATACATTTATTGCACTACAGCTCTAACAACTATAATTGCCCATTAATTGGACTACAGTTCTACTTGACCATTTATTGCAGTATAGTTTTTCTTGTTTATACCTTATTGCAGTAAATGTTTTACTCTTTCTTGCATATTGCACTACAGTTAGCATACCAAATCCATACTTACCACTCTCACAGTGTAACCTGGCCAGGTGCCTAGCATATGACTCGACATTGTGAACCCTCTCAGCTGCACCTGTAGAGAGAGAAGCACACCATTAAGCATACCTGTTTTGCAGTCATTCAGCTTACGAATTGGTAACAGTACTTGCATATTTGTGGGGCATTCCCTGCTCTCGTCTCTTGGACCTAGGTGCCAATGTTCACCTCTTTCTCCTTTTCAGGTCATCATGGTGGTGACAACACTGCTCACCTGGGTGGGGGATACCAGTAACTCTAGTGAGTTCCCTGGCCAAATGGTCCCAGGCCTCCGCCTGCCCTGCATCAGTTGGGGTTGACAGTTTTTAACAAGGAGACTGACCATGACTCTGGAATCCTGAATACCCCACCTCTGCACCCAAAAGCACACACATTCACCAACTCCGCCAGCCATACCAACAGTAGATTGAACTCCAATGAATGATGCAGGATTCCCACCTATAGGGCTTAATATAGGCTGTTTTCCCATCCTTACACATCATTCAGCAACATTCAAAAAAGTGCTGTTTCGATTAGCAGTGTACAAACCAGCTAAGCAAAGCCAAGCAGAGTGAAAACTCAGAGAACTGTGGTTTTAGTGAGGCTTAGCATCGCAAAACATTTGGTAGTTGTGCCAACATTTTCAATAGTTTGATGAAATTAAAGAAAAATAGTGCATTCATTTACAGACATATTCTGCCTGTTATGGACTCGAACACAGGACCTACTGCACATAAGACCATATCTCTGCCCATGTAGCTCATTGGATGCTATAAAGCTAGCATAGTTTCACATATACTACTAGACTACCTGTTAGCATTGCTGAGCACCACACAGCACTGTGCAAACATGCTTAAACACAACTATAAGTAAATAATTAATTACATCCGGTTTCTATTTTCAGATGTCTGGCAGGTGTCGGTCATGTATGTATGAGCTCCACTCGGCTCTGCTTCACTCCGCACCATGCAAAAAATAATAATAATAAAGAATAATAATAAAAACTTTATTATGATAATTAATTACATCCAGTTTCAGGTGTCAGCTGTCTATATGTCAGCACAGCTTGGCATTGTTGTGCTCTGCATGGCACCCTGCAAACATGCAATAATAAAAAAAAAATATTTCAAAAATCATAACACATCGTAAAAGTGACATATTACACAGCTGACATACTTAAAAAAAATTCAACAATGTCGGAGAGAATTACAGGGAACCTCACACTCATCTGCAGCCATGGGTGGCCACTATACTTCTACCTACACTGATTCAATATTTGTGTTCCTCAGCTCTCCCTTGGCAGTGTGCCATCATTGATATGCATGGCATGCTCCCAAGGGGGAACCGTGGCCATGTACATGGATACATTCCATGTAGGCTCTATACTGTGCCTACACGGACTTTATTAAATCCTGGGGTATATCATGTGAGCCATAAGATCATGTTCTCTGACAAATTAAGATTTAACCTCAAAATAGATGTTGAAAGAATTTTTACAAACTAAACTGATATGTAAATGAATGAGGGAATGTTTGAAGAATACATGGAATACTGAATGAATTTCAAGTCTGATGAAAATGGTTGTTCTTGACCGTGATTTATGTGAAACCAAAAATAATGCAAAAACCCTACCACTGAGGAATCAATACATAAAAAGGGTCAAATAGGCTGAAGGTATTAGCAAAGTAAAGAAACAATGAAGTACCATGTTTGCTATCCCTGCATAAAGCTCATTCTTCAAGAGAGAAACTAGTGGTAAGGTGCCCCCTCCCCATTTACTGACAAAGTTTTCTTCTTCCTAGTCATTTGCAGACTATCCACATTCTGATTTCAGCCATTATTTTTATGGAAATATATACGAAATAAGAATAAATGGATGTAGCAATGCTATCAAGACTATCAATCAGTAACTACCTGACTCTCCAGTCATAACAGACCATCCATTGTCATAGATGTGCTTGCATAAATGATCTGAATAGATAATTTCACCTCTCCACAAAATTTCTAATATTAGATACAATATGAAAATAATATATAATGCCCATAGACATCCCATAATATTAGATACAATATAAAAATAATATTTAATGCCTGTAGACATCCCATCCCTCACACCTAATCCAAAAAACATTTTAAGAATCTAGATGAAATTTAATCCAGATAACTAAAGTTCCCAGTATCAGCTCATCCCAGGAATAATATATATATATATATATATGTATACTTGGCTATACTTGAAACTGGTGTACCACTACATCACTCAGCAATCTCACAGAGTATGCAAGTTGTGCAGTGAGAAACTATAATACACACACATGCTTTATAACTTACAATCTAAAGCAAAAATATAGCTATGTACATAAAACTATGCATATATAAATATATATATATATATATATATATATATATATATATATATATATATATATATACACACACACACACACACACACACACACACACACACACACACACATATATATATATCTATGCACACATGCACAACCACTCATTTATATATGTAGTTAAGTACTTGTAAGTATCTATCTACCTATAACTATATACTATCTATATATATACTTCTGTTTATTGAAAAATCACTTTTTTGAAAAACAGAAAGCTGAACACACTTTAGCGAAAGTGCACTTAAACGAAAGTGGACCTTCATGAATGCCGATTCATCGAACCGGAAAATAAAGAAACACACTAAACACATTTTTGAAGGGTGGCAAGCAGCTCTGCACCCCCACACCGCCACTACTTATAAATGCTAACTCCAAGATCACACTATAGTGGGAACAAGGATATATTTTGTAATCTCCACTGTACTATGCTTCAGTGAATCAGTGTTTGTAAAAGAGCACTTTCATTTAAGTGCACTTTTGCTAAAGTGGGTTTGGCCTTCTGTTTTTCGAAAAAGTGATTTTTCAATAAACAGAAGTAGACCCGTATGTATATATATATATATATATATATATATATATATATATATATATATATATATATATATAGATTCACTTTAGAAGCTCGAATTCCCAAAATCTCGAACTTCATATGGTTTGGAAACTCGAACTTCTAAAATGAAACCCAAAAAAAAAAAAGTCAAACATTGCTTTTGCAGGGGGGCTTTGCTTTGCACCCCTGCACCCCCCCACACACACCCCTACTTAAATATACCAACTCTGAGATCACTATACAGTGGGGAAAAGGGAAATCTCCCATATTGCGCTGTATGCGAAGCACAAAACAGGAGATTTCCCACTTCCTGTCAACACCGCAAAAAAGATAAAAACATTATGTACACACAGAGTGTACAAGAAGCCTTGCCTCTGTGTGCACGTACTGTTTTAAGGTAAGTAAAGTGTTATTTTTTAAAACTTTACATATTCAATTTACTGAAATGCCGATCATATGGTTTCGACCATATGACATTCGAGATTTCAGTAATTCGATTATGTAAAGTGCTTCCGTATATATATATATATATATATATATATATATATATATATATATTTATATATATATATATATATATATATATATATATATGTATATAGAGAGAGAGAGATGTATATGTGTGTATATGGATATGGATAGATAGATAGATAGATAGATAGATAGATAGATAGATAGATAGATAGATAGATAGACATAGACCACAAGTAAAACTGGTACTTGTGAGCAACAAAGCTGCTGTCTGAGAATCCTAAAAAATCAGGAAAATAGAATCATGCACTGTAGACAAGCTCAACAGAGACTTCAGAATAATCAAGCAATGACAGCTTGCTTACAAATCAGAACTTCTTTATTAAAAAAACAATAGTTGAGTGGTTTTGCTCATAAACGAGTTTCATCAGATTTAAATCCAGTTTACATGACATGCAGTATTTATCTGCTTTTACATAGAGATCATTGTTAATTAACTGGAGCTGGTGTTATAAATGTATATCACATGCTGTGCATCTAGGCTACAGTAGAATAAGTCTCATTTTTCATACCTGACTGCATATCTACCCCTATTGGTAGCTAATATGTTATAGCTTATGTGCTATAGTCCTGTGGTTAGTGCCTAACTGATACAAACAATTTATACAAATCTTGTCCTTACATTTGTATAACTATTAGTATATCATTGTATCTGCGATTTGATAAAGAGATGCTATTTGCCATGTTTAGATGGGTCAACAAGTAACAAAAAAATGTGACAACCAGTTAAATTAATCTTAAAGTATTATACTGTAGTAATTATAATTGTAGGTAGTCAGGATAATCTGTCTGAACCTGTAAATGGGTGCACCTACCTTGTATGCTTTATATAAGGAGTATACCAGCCTTTCCATGACAGGATGAATTCAACTAACTTTCTAGTGATATATCAATTACAAATGAATTCAGAAAGGAAAGATAGGGCTCTGTGTGCACTATGTCTAAGATGAACTGCAGCATTTGATGACAGTGAACCAAAAAGGGTTAAATGAAGAAAGATATATAACTAAGTTATAATTGTCTGTTCCTTCTTAATGCTGTCAAGACAAGTCCATTATAAGGGGTTGTCAGTAACATGTGTTGTAAGTGATAGTTGACACAGTAGTAATCCCTATCAAACAGCAAAGTGTATTTCCCAGCATGGGAATCAGTGAGCCTCCAGTAAATGTGTTTTATACTAGTGCCTGTTGCAACAAACCTTTGCAGAGATGTCTATGGAGAGAGGAAAAATATGCAACTATATGGACTGCCTAGTCCTCAGTAGCATACCTCTCAACTGTTCAAAGTTTCACAGAATGTCCAGATTTTTTCCTCATATTTTTGATCTGTTCCTCATAAAATGTGTGGTTTTCTGACAAATCACTGGTGTGATCTCAAGACTGAAGTCACTAAATTGTGACATACATTGGAGTTTAACACTTCATATCCTTCAGAAAATGCAAGAAAACACACAATCATTTTATTCTAGTAACTTTCTGAGTTTAAAATATTTAAAATCTGTCACTATCATACCGCTCAACCTGGAAATATCAAAAATCTGGACAAGGCCCATGAAAAATAGGTACAAATCTGTACGCTGATTAACATAAAAGTTGCATACATAATTACGTACCCCCACCCACTCCAATGGAATTATGGGATACCAACTTTCAAAAGCAAACTGAAGAACAGACAAATAAAATATGGCACCAGAGTCCCCCTATAGCCATTCCAATATCCCATTACCTGGTTATTTTGCCCCATTTACCATTAACACTAATGTTTGCATACCGCTTTACTTCTACAATGATTATTTGGACTTTATTTTTACATTTTAGCACAATGCTCAACCATTAACAGACATCTGCTAAACAAAGCAATACCAGGGGGATTGTTGATCTCACACACTTGTCAGCTACCTGTATAATTGACCAAATGCAGTCAATTACACAGATGTCAACCAAAATCCCTGTCGACCAAACCAATGGAGCTCATACTGACACAAAAGTATGGATTAATGTTTTGTGTCCAATGCATTTCACAAGGGAGATTCTTTTGAACTATTTCTACATTGTATCATGGTGTTAGTATCATGTCAGTACACACCACCCTGTTAATATCACTTAACTCAAAGGGAGTTAGGAGGGTGGCCTAATGATTAAAGTGTTTGTCTTACAAACACAAGGTGCAGGGTTTGAGTCTCACAAGGAATAATTGGCTAGGCTTAAAAAAATGGCTCGAAAGGGCAGTTAGCCTAATAATTTTTGAATAAGTATCTGTTACATAATTAAAGGCAGATCTGTAACTCAGAGCATCACCAGATTGTGCAATACACATCTATTAAAAATAAAAAGTTAAATTTTTTGCCAGCTTTTAGACCCATTCTGGATTCCAATAAAAAATAATGAAGCATAAAACTGGGAAGACAGTTTTCAGGCTTCTAGATAACTTTTATTCAAAAGCCTAGTAACTTATTATGAATCAATATGAGCATTTCATTTTTATATGCCACAAACATCAAATGCTTGCACACAATCATGACTGCTATGAGACTTCTGAATACTTTGAAATGATTTACCAGTGATGTAGTTTCAGATTCAATGATACGGCTGCTGGTTAAAGGACATAAGAACAGGCTGCTAGTGCTAAAGTACAGAAAGTTTCCAACAGGGGTGGTCATTTAGTTCCTCTGTTCACTGCTCAGGTATTTCAGCCATTGCTAATGATTATTTCTTTTAACATATTAGTGTGTGTATGTGTGTGGGGGGTCTTTTGTGCATCACAAAAACTCTAGCTTGTGCAGTTGATTTATTACAAGCTTAAAAGACTGCTGGGATATTACTTTGGATTAGAAATAAATTACAGTTGCAGAATATTATAGAACTAGATATGAAAAAAGTGAAAACAAATAATTTTAGGAAGAGAAACAGTGTATGCATTGATATTGGATTAACATAACTGGAACAATGAATCGGCATTTTCTTCATTTGGTTCAGACAACTCAATGTGGTTTAAGTTCTATGACTAAGTGGAAATGTATATGCTGCAGCAAAAGAAAAAAAATGAAGCAAAAGAGCACTAATGTCAAAATCCTTACTAAGCTATATTTTTCTCCCTTAAGCCTTATATTTTTATGCACTATAAACTATTTTCATTAGAATGTTTTGCAACTACTTAATTCTTATAAAGTGAAGTGATATCTCCCACTAAGACAGAGGGTATTTTTTGGCAGAACGTGTGTTAGAAGTTGCATCTTGTATATTGGAAATCAATGTTTGACTTCTTTGAGGAGGGGCACAGATGAAAGAAAACTGTTCAAAGATATCTTTTCATTTAAATTCATAATACAGGGGAACAAATCTCTTGGTTAAATATTCGGGTTAATTTGCCAGATGCTAAGTAATATTATAGTTTCATAGTTTCATAGTTTAGTACTAGGCTATCTGCCCTGGGGCATTTGTAAGCCTAGCCATAGTAATGTGGCTTTCGCCACCCCATAAAATGGTACAAAATGCACAGAATAGATTTAGAATACTGTGCCTGTCTAATAGTGACACAGTGAAGGTCCCCTTATATAACAGAATTAGTTTACTGTGCCCCTGTCTAGTAGTGACACAGATGTGACCCCTGGGGTACACTTACGATCTCCCATCCACTCATCAAGATTTCTCTTGAAGAGAGTCAGTGAGGGGCTCTGCCTAACATGAACTGGGATATTGCTCCAGAGCATGGAAAGCCTCTGGGTTATGAATCTATCCCTCCAGCATGTCCTATTCATACTTGTGCCAAGGTTTAAGTCTTTAGCTCTCGTGGTTCTGATGGATTTGGATTTTTTGAGGTGGAGCATGTCCATCAGTTCCTGATTGGACATGGCCTTGTACGTCAGGCAGAGATCACCTCTGAGCAGGCAGTATGCTACTGAATAGAGCTGGAGTTTCTTTAGTCTGGCAGAATAAGTCATATGTTGGAGACCCTTGATCCTCTTGGTGAAGTACTTTTGTGGTCTCTCCAGCTGTTGCAAATGCCGGGTGAGGTACATACCAAATGGGGCATTGTACTCAATCATGGGTCTGATGAGGGAGGAGTATAGAGGTACAATGACATCCTTGGATCTGGATGTGAATCCCTTCATGATAAGGTGTACAAGGTAGAATGTTTTTCTAACCACTTTGGCAACGTGGGTGTCAAATGAGAGGTCGCTGTCGACTTGGGTCCCTAGGTCTCCGATTACTTTTTCCGTACTCAGTGGGTTGCTGTCTATGTGATAATTTGTGAGTACTTTGTTTTTCCCAAAGGGGATGACTATACATTTTTTGGCATTTAGTTTAAGGCCATGACTCTGGCACCAGTTGACCGTTTCTGTGAGGCCTTTTTGTAGGATGTGTGTGTCCGCTGGTGTATCGACTATGGCGCCTAGTTTGAAGTCATCTGTGAACTTTGTCAGCCACAACCCTCACATGTTTGCTTTAACATCTGAGAAATAAATGCCGAACAAGAGGGGTCCCAGGACAGATCTCTGTGGGACACCACTTGTGACTGGCTTTGAGTCTGACATTGCTCCAGCAATTTTAACTTTATGGGTTCTGTCCTTTAGCCAGTTTGCAACCCATCTAGTGACATAAGGGTTTACATTTAAGCTGTTGAGCTTATCTATGATGCCTGAGTGGGGTATTGTGTCGAAGGCCTTAGCCAAGTCCAGGTAGGCTGTATGGACTGCTTTGCCCTCATCAATGGCTCTAGTGACTGTTTCGAAAAAGTCAACCAGGTTCAAAAGGCAGGATCTGCCCTTTACAAAGCCGAACTGGGTGGGGTCAAGTGTCTGTAGGTCTCCAATGTCTCTGTTTATGAGTTCCATAATGATTCTTTCCATAGCTTTGCAGACCAGGCTGGTTAAGCTTATGGGGCGGTAGTTCCCAGGGTCTGTAGAGGTACCCCCTTTGTGGAGTGGGACCACTGTTGCTGTACGCCAGTGTTCAGTGTTCATATCCTGTAGTAAGGCTAAGGTTAAATAGCATTTTTATGTGTGGGTTTAGCTCCTCTTGTAGTTCATGCAGCACGCAACCCGGGATACCGTCAGGTCCCATTGATGCTGTGTTTTTAGCTTTGCTGAGGGCAGCTCTCACCTGGACATCTGAGATGACAGGGAGATTACATTCAGCTGGGATAAGTATTTCTTCTTTTGGGGGTGAGGGAGGGGAGAAATTTGCACTGAACCTGTCAGCCAGAATGTTGGCAATATCCGGGGGTTCAGTGTATTTTTTGTTGTTGTGAACTAACTGAGCATATCTGAGGGTTTCCGCCCAGGTTTCTAACATAGCTGAAGAAGGCTTTGTGGTTATCTTTAGTGTCCTTAGCGATTTTTCTCTAAAAGTTGGCCTTGGATGTTTTTATAAGAGAACGTAGTTTTCTGCTAGTGTTGATCAGAGATGTCTTCCCTTTATGGGATTTTGCTCTGTCATGCAGTTGCTTCCTTCTTTTGTTATACAATTTGTTAATGGCTGAGGTCCACCAGACAGGACGCTTGCCTTTGGTGGAGAGGGACTTGGATTTATTTGGGATTGCATGATCCATGCATTCTTGGAGATGTCCATAGAAAGCATTTGTGAAGGATTCAGCATTGTGGGATGTGGTATCGACTGGCCCAGTGGGCTTAAAGGATACCATCTCAGTCTTAAGAAGAGTGAAGTCTGCTTTTGAGAAGTTTTTCACTGTGGTCTTTTGTGCTGGGGGTGGAGGTGGGATATGTATATCCAGGGTGATTAGTTTGTGGTCAGATCTCACTAGTGAAGGGTATACCTCCGGTGTGGAGCATTTTGTCCCCATGTTTGTGATGATCAGGTCTAGTATATTATCTCCCCTAGTGGGAGAGGTGACTAGTTGTTCCAGTGCATTTGAATTTATGAATTCCAGGAACCTTTGGGCTAGGGTGTTAGGGCTAGTACATTAAAGTCTCCCAGTATGATGGTATTTTGTGATACATTCATATCCTCCAATGTCTTCAGGAAGGCTGAGTGGGTTTCCTGAGATTGGGAGGGTGGTCTGTAACATACTACCAGTTGTATAGCAGTTTTGCCTATGGTTAGTTGCACCTGTATGGTCTCCGATGCTTCATGTGTTACTACTAACCTGGAGGTGTGGGGTGTCCTTGATGAATATGGACACTCCCCCTCCCTTTGTGGTTCGGCCCGGGTTTTGGGGCCAAAAAGCATGATACGAGGTATAGCCTGGTAGCGCTGGGGTGCTCTCAGGAGACTTGAACCAGGTTTCAGTTACTGCACAGACGTCGATGTTCTCCATACTGAGGAGTGCATCGAGTGCCTGCATCTTGAGATTTAGACTTCTGGCATTGAGCAGCATTACCCTTAGTTTTTTTCCATTTTTGTTTTCTAAGGTGGTGGGTTTGTCTTTTGAGACTTGCCTAAAAAGGCACTATGGGGGTGGCAAGAGCCTTAGCCAATATCCGGAAGCCCAGTGGTGACAGGTGTAAGCCATCCCTTGCAAAGCAGCGTGGCTTGGCCAACATGTCATCCCAGGCAGACAGACATTGGATCCCCTTAGAATGACACCAGTACTTGAGCCAATTATTAAAGCTGATCATCTTGTCTTTGTATTGTGGCATCATTCTTGGTGAGGGCAAGATGCTGCTCAGGGTCAGGGTCATACCAGCCTGGGCTACATAATCAGAGAGCTCCTCTATGTCTCTTTTCATGTAGTCCAGGGAGGTACGTCTCAGGTCATTCATGCCAGCATGGACAATGACGGAGTCATATTTGTACTTGCTTTGGAGTGACCTGAGTGCGTGTGTTATGTGGCGGATCCTAGCTCCCAATAGGCAGCTCACAGTCACCCTCTCCTTGTTCAGCCTGGTAAGCGGGACATCAGTGTATCTGACGTCGCCTATTACTAGTGTATCAGGCCTGGTTTTGGCCTTAAGGGCTGTGATTGATTGACACACTGATTTACTGAAGTATGTGTTGCATGTGTTTTGTTTTGAAGTGGTGGATTTTTGGATGTCTGCTTTGGGAGCCTCTGCTGTTTTGGTAAGTTTTTTATTAGAGCCTCCGAGTATTAGAGCCTCTGAGTATGTCTGTGTTTTTGTGTGTTTAGTTTGCAGTTGTGGTAGGTCTATGTGGGACTGGGTTTATTGTGTGTGTGGTTACCATCTTCTCCTGTCTGGTCATGCTAGCCCTGAGTTGAGAGAGTTCAGCCTCCAGTTTGACTATATAGTTGCATCTCTCACATGTATTTGTGTTTGTTGGGAGGAGGAGAGGGTTGTCTGTGTACATGAGACAATTGTAGCATTGTCTCAAGATACCCAGATTAACCAGCTGAACTGGAGAGGACGCCAGTACTCTTCCACTCGACATGCTAGAACAGTATAAAGGAGTGCTCTGCCTTTAAGGGAAGTGGATATTCACAGGGGTGGTAGGTGGATGTAGTGCTTACTTAGTATGAGAGTGCTTACTTAGTAGAGAAGTTTTGAGAACAAGTGCTAGGCTTATAATATAGCGAGTAGTCTGATTATACTAAGAGTAGAGCTTCCTTTGCCACTTAAGCTGCCAACAAAAGAAGCTAGAGAAAGGTTTATTGCAATATTCAGCTCGCTCGGCTTAAAAATAAAACTTCTGATTAAGGAGTACCAATAATTTACTACACAGGAGTTTGCCTGACAAATTATATGAATTTCTTGTTTTTGATGAGAGTTTTCTGTTTTTTTACACATACACCTTACCTGAACTTGTCCGTTCCGCTCGGCGCTCGCATATTCTCATAATAATCCTTTTATAACTGTGTCCTCCTAGAAGGCAGCCAGATCCATTTAAAAAAGCAGTCGTTACTTCCTTCCCGCTCGCGCACATTCAAAAACACACTGTAAATGCATGCACAACATACGCGAGTGCTGAATTCCGACAGGCTGATGGAGCTGACATTATCGCGCATGTGCGGTGACATCAGCAACGTGCAGGGCAAAATAATTTAAAAAAAAATCGCTGGGAAAATGAAGGGGTGCCACTCGGGAATCGTGGCACCCCATTTTTTGACCACAAAACTCGGCAAAAAACGGATAATTCCGGACGGTTGGGAGGTATGGTCACCATTTTTGAGCCTTTGTCCCCTATTATGTTAGGCTTTGTCCAGATTTCTTGTGCTATAAGGTTGATAGGTATGCTCAGCAGTATACTGAATGTACTTGGTCATTAATATAAGCAAGATATTAATCCAGCTATAATTGAAACATGTGGATATAATTCATAGATTGTTAATACAGTACAAAGAAATGTTAGGTATAATTTAAAGATAGCCCGACTGCCAATAGTCTTACATTCTTAAACAGTGCAGATATTATAGGTTGTAAACTAACCAAAGCTGAGTCTATGATGAGTGGGAAATCATGAATGTGTGAATTTTCGCTAAAAACAGACTTAACATAAATATGTGAAGTTAAGGCTAATTAATAGGAAGTGGTGAATCTGATCAGAGCAAGAAGGAAACATTGCCTCAGGCCATATAAACTGAGGCTAAGGAGGTTTATTACATAAACTAAGAGATATGATTAGTGGGGTGACTGTGATGACCTGAAGCAAAAGGTACATTTTGGCCTTGAGAAACACCATCATTTTACTGTTGTTAGTGCAACTGATGCAAGTGAGGAAAAATAATAAAATAATAAACTCAGGAGTCTAAAGTGCTTTAGACTCCTGAGTTTATTATTTTATTCTTTTTCCTCACTTGCATCAGTTGCACTAACAGGCATGCCCGAAGGCAGGAAGGGAGGAGGAAGGTTAAGAGTGTAGCAGTGAGGGTAGGAACTTTGAATGTTGGCAGTATGACTGGTATAGGAAGGGAGCTAGCTGATATGATGGAGAGAAGGAAGGTTGATATATTGTGTGTGCAAGAGACCAGATGGAAGGGAAGTAAGGCCAGGTGTTTAGGAAATGGGTTCAAATTGTTCTATCATGGTGTGGATGGCAGGAGAAATGGGGTAGGTGTTGTACTAAAGGAACAATATGCCAAGAGTGTTTTAGACATGAAGAGAGTGTCTGACAGAGTGATATTTATGAAGCTCGAAATTGATGGTGCAATGGTGAATGTTGTTAGTGCATATGCTCCACAAGTTGGGTGTGCAATGGATGAGAAAGAGAAATTTTGGAGTGAGTTGGATGAAGTTGTGGTGAGTGTACCCAAGGGTGAGAGACTAGTGATTGGAGTGGACTTTAATGGGCATGTTGGTGAAGTGAACAGAGGGGATGAGGAAGTGATGGGTAGGTATGGTGTTAAGGAGAGGAATGCAGAAGGTCAGATGATTGTGGATTTTGCGAAAAGGATGGACATGGCTGTGGTGAATATGTATTTTAAGAAGAGGGAGGAGCATAGGGTGACGTACAAGAGTGGAGGAAGATGCACACAGGTGGATTATATCCTATGTAGGAGGGCCAGTCTGAAGGAGATTGGAGACTGTAAAGTGGTGGCAGGGGAAAGTGTAGTTAAGCAGCATAGAATGGTGGTCTGTAGGATGACGTTGGTGATCAAGAAGAGGAGGAGGAGTGTGAAAGCAGTGCCAAGGATTAAATGGTGGAAGTTAAAAAAGTGTGATTGTGAAGTGGAGTTTAGGGAAGAGTTAAGACAGGCACTGGGAGGCAGTGGAGAGTTACCAAATAGCTGGGTAACTACAGCACAACTAGTAAGGGAGACTGCTAGAAAGGTGCTTGGTGTGACATCTGGACAGAGGAAGGAGGACAAGGAGACCTGGTGGTGGAATGAGGACGTACAGGAGAATATGCAGAGGAAGAGGCTGGCGAAGAAGAAGTGGGATTTTCAAAGATGAGTATAAGGAGATGAGGCGCATGGCAAAGAGAGAGGTGGTGAAAGCTAAGGATAAGGTGTATGGAAAGTTGTATGAGAGATTGGACACTAAAGAGGGAGAAAAGGAGCTGTACCAATTGGCTAGACAGAGGGACAGAGCTGGGAAAGATGTGCAGCAAGTAATGGTGATAAAGGATAGTGAGGGAAAGGTACTCACAAGAGAGGAGAGTGTGTTGAGTAGATGGAAAGAGTATTTTGAGAGGCTGATGAATGAAGAGAATGAGAGAGAGAGAAGGTTGGATGATGTGGGGATAGTGAATCAGGAAATGAAACAGATTATCAAGGAGGAAGTAAGGACAGCTATGAAGAGGATGAAGAATGGAAAGGCTGTTGGCCCAGATGACATCCCAATGGAAGCATGGAGGTGCTTAGGAGAAATGGCAGTGGAATTTTTAACTAGATTGTTTAATGAAATTTTGGAAAGTCAGAGAATGCCTGAGGAGTGGAGAAAAAGTGTTTTGATACCTATCTTTAAGAATAAGGGTGATGTGCAGAGCTGCAGTAACTACAGAGGGATAAAATTGATCAGTCTCAGCTTGAAGTTATGGGAAAGAGTTGTAGAAGCTAGGTTAAGAAGGGAGGTGATGATTAGTGATCAGCAGTATGGTTTCATGCCAGGCAAGAGCATTACAGATGCAATGTTTGCTCTGAGAGTGTTACTGGAGAAATACAGAGAAGGTCAGAAGGAGTTGCATTGTGTCTTTGTAGACTTGGAGAAAGCATATGACAGGGTGCCTAGAGAAGAGTTGTGGTATTGTATGAGGAAGTCGGGAGTGGCAGAGAAGTATGTAAGAGTGGTACAGGATATGTACAAGGGTAGTGTGACAGTGGTGAGGACTGCAGTGGGAGTGACAGATCTGTTTAAGGTGGAGGTGGGATTACACCAAGGATCAGCTCTGAGTCCTTTCTTATTTGCAGTGGTGATGGACAGGTTGACAGATGAGATCAGACAGGAGGCCCCGTGGACTATGATGTTTGCAGATGACATTGTGATCTGTAGTGAGAGTAGGAATCAGGTTGAGGAGACTCTGAAGAGGTGGAGGTATGCTCTAGAGAGCAGCGGAATGAAGGTCAGCACGGCTAAGACAGAATATATGTGTGTAAATGAGAGGGAGGGTAGAGGAATGGTGAGGATGCAGGGAGTAGAGTTGGTAAAGGTGGACGAGTTTAAGTACTTGGGATCAACAGTTCAGAGTAATGGGGAATGTGGTGGAGAAGAGTGTCAGGAGTGATTTGTGACAGACGTGTACCAGTAAGAGTGAAAGCGAAGGTCTACAAGAGGGTAGTGAGACCAGCTATGTTTTATGGGTTGGAGACAGTGGCATTGACAAAAAGGCAGGAGTCAGAGTTGAATTTGGCAGAGTTAAAGATGTTAAGATTTGCACTCGGTGTGACTAGGATGGATAGGATTAGGAATCAGTATATTAGAGGGTCAGCTCATGTTGGACAGTTTGGAGACAAAGCAAGAGATACGAGATTGCGTTGGTTTGGACAAGTGCTGAGGAGGGATGATGGGTATATTGGGAAAAGATGCTAAGGATGGAGCTGCCAGGTAAGAGGAAAAGAGGAAGGCCTAAGATAAGGTTTATGGACGTGGTGAGAGAGGACATGCAGGCAGTTGGTGTGACAGAGCAAGATGCAGAGGATAGGAAGAAATGGAAAGAGATTATCCACTGTGGCGACCCCTAACCAGGAAAAGCCGAAAGATGATGATGAGTCTAAAGCACTTTTGCCTGACTGTCAATAAGAAGGCAAAGCTTCGTCATATCAGTACAGTACAGTATAATGGCATTAAGTGCATTCATATGGTTAACTCCACTAAACAACAAATATGTATACATGACAGACCAGAAACGATTAACAGATTTAGCAACATTAAACAATGAGTGTACGTAAACCGGTATTAAAGTCTTGTATAACTTAATGCAGGAAAGTTTCAACCCTTATGTTTGCTAGTAATACTATTCTGACAAAAGCATTGGAGTTTGAAATGAGAGAACTCTGTTTTAGATGGCTGGGTTACATATAAAAATAAAAGTGTTTCTAAGCCCATGATGTTAACTTACCTAATTTGTTCCTACATGGTCCTGTAGTGGGTTACTTGGGGGCTGGATCATGTTCACTATGGAATCCATCAAGGGGATGGTGCTGTACTCCTGGGTGGTAATACTCATATGCCTTTGTTGTTTTGTCTAGGTTTCTTTGATTCCTTGGGGCATGGTGTTTTCTTTTAGGATTTCACCATCTCTTCTTGTTGTCTGGGTGTGTGAAGTGGACCTGTGATGACTTCCTTTCTTCTATTTTTAGTGGAGTTTTGTGAGAAGGGGCTCCTCTGGAACACAAAGGAAAATCCTGCACAGTGTGGCACTCTTTTAGATATTTTTTGTTCTGGGAGTTAGCATTTCTGTTAACTACAGTACCAGTAGCTTGTTTGTCAGTCCCAAAAACATCAGTGTTGTTTATTGATCAGTCAAAAAAATTGCACTTTATGCATCTGCTTTTACTGTATTTGTGTTTCCTCCTACTTTATTTTGCTTTTCTTAAAAGTACTCAATTTTATTTATTCTGCTGCATTTATTACTGCTTGGTTGTAGCCTGATTAAATTGTAACTGTTATTCTAAGCCTTTTGGTTTAAGCACTTGGGCTTCATACAGGCTGTTTTACATTAAGAAGTTTGTGATCTGCACTGTTGTGGCAGGACAGGTACCTTACATCCTTCTAAGCTGAGAATTGCTGATTGAAGGCCCAGTGTCTGCTATTCTAAAAGTGTATTAGTTCTGGCTTAAGCACTTGGGCTTCAGGCCAGTTATTCTACATTAAGAGGGTTTGTGGTCTGCACTCTTGTCGAAGAAGAGGCTGGATTCTGCCCTTCTGAGCTGGCAATTTCTGGTTACAGGCTTATTGTGCCTGCTTATTTGAACTGTTTCTTTCTGAAATTGGTGCGCGTTGTTGCTGTAGCATATACCAGATTCCGGTCTGCTGAATCTAGCTTTGTTTGTATAACTTGAGTACTGCTCCAGACCATCTTTTTTGGAGAAGGTTCCCCTGCGCCCTAGTAGCAGGAGTGTGCAGTTATAACTTTTCTGATTAAAGAATGCTGGAACAGGGCTCAGTTTTAAGCTTTTTTTCTGGTTAATTGGGTAACTTGTTTAAATCAGTTTGTTTGTTTTCTAATGTTATATATATATATATATATATATATATATATATATATATATATATATATATATATATATATATATATATATATATATATAAAAATTGCACTTTATTCATCTGCTTTTGCTGTATTTGTGTTTCTTCCTACTTTATTACTAGGGGCATTGACTACACCTCTGATTTGCGATATATAACAATAAGTATCCTTTTCCATGCATTTAAAGTATTTTTTGATTGTATATACACTTATTTCCCACCGTTCTAAGCTAGTATAGTTCAGTTTTCAGGTTAGTGCTGAATTCAGGGCTGTGTTACAAATCCCTGTGTTTGCCCATACCTTACTTGGATGGAAGGAAGTTTCTTTGTTCACCTGTGAGAGAGGGGAGGTTTGAACAGCCTATCTAGCCCTGGAGGAGTGGTTTCAGCCCAGAAATTAGTAGTTTATTGGCCATATTGGGCTAATTCTACCTCTTTCATTTCCCTACTATAAATACCACATTTGCTCGGTTTTGCGCACCGGGCAGTGCTGGTTAGCTAGGGTAAAACTATTCCTGGCTCCACAAAGTCTCCTCTTCAAATTTTCCCTTGGAACTAGACAAACTTTCAACTTAAGCACTCAAGCCATTCATTTCTCAGCTCGGCACATGCTCAAAACTTATAGCAAGCACTTGTAAACCCTAGCACTAGACCCTCCTGTACTGTACAGAAGGACAAGGCTCTCTATTCAACCTTGTCAGCCATCCAGTAAAGCAGTTCACTGTACCTATCCAGGCATGTCCAAAGGACAGTTTCAGGTGTACTCTCCAGTCCAGCTGGTGAATCTGGGCATTTTGAGGCAATGTTACAACTGCCTTATGTACACAGACAACCCTCTCCTCCTACCACCAAACACTAATACAGGTGAGAGATGCAATTATACAACCAAACTGGAGGCTAAGCTCTCTCAACCCAAGGTTGGATCAGACAGTCAAAAGGAGAAGGGAAATACTTGCATCACACCACCAGTCTCACATAGACCCATTAAACCAGCACCGGCAAAAAACACACATAAATACATGAAAACATACTCAGAAGCTCTAAATAAATATATGCAAAACCAACAGAGACCTCCAAAGCAAACATCCAAGCAACCTCCACCCCCCCCCCAAGACAAACCATGAAACACTTACTTCACAAAACCAGTGTGCCATGCAATCACAGCCTGTAAGGCAAAATAACATACTAGTAATAGGTGAATCTATAGTCAGGCACACTGATGTCTCACTCACTAGGCTGAATAAGGAGAAGGTTACTGTTAGCTGCCTCTCGGATTCCAGGATCTGCCACATAACACAAGCACTCAGGTCACTCCAGAACAAGTACAAATATGACTCCGTCATTGTCCATGCTGGTGTGAATTACCTGAGACATACCTCCCTGGACTACATGAAAAGAGACATGGAAGAGCTCTCTGATCACGTAGCCCAGACCGGTATGACCCTGACTCTGAGAAGCATCCTGCCGTTACCAAGAATGATACCACGGTATAAAGAAAACAATTCTCGATTTCAACAATTGGCTAAGTTTCTGGTGTCATTCAAAGGGGATCCAGTGTCTGTCCACCTGGGATGACATGCTCAACAAGCCATGCTGCTTTGCTAGAGATGGCTTGCACCTGTCACCCTTAGGCTTTTGAATACTGGCCAAGGCTCTTTCCACCCCCATAGTGCCATTTTTAGGCAAGGCTCAAAAGTCAAACCCACCACCGTAAATAGCACAAGTAACAAAAAACTGAGGGTAATGCTACTCAGTGCCAGAAGTCTAAACCTCAAAATGCATGCACTTGAGGCACTCCTCAGTATGGAGAAAATTGATATATGTGCAGTAACAGAAACCTGGTTTAAGGCTCCAGAGAGCACCACAGCACTACCAGGCTACAACTCATACCATACATTTTTGGACTCAGAACCCAAACCGAAATACAAAAGGCGGGGGCATATCCATATTCATCATGGATATCCACAACTCCAGGTTAGTGGCACAGCATGATGCTTCAGAGATCATCCATGTGCAACTAACAATGGGCAAAACTGCAATTCAAACTGTAGCATGCTACAGATCACCCATCATGTCCCACAACTCCATTCTGCATTTCTGGAAACACTGGGAAACATAAAGGGCCTACCAAACACCATAATATTGGGTGATTTCAATTACCCAAACATTAACTGGGAGAACTACTCAAGTACTAACTCCCTTGCCCAGCATTTCCTAGAATTTATAAACTTAAACGCCCTGGTAAAACTGGTCAACACTCCCCACCAGAGGTGACAACATATTGGACCTGGTCATCACCAACATGGGTGACTGGTGTTCCACACTGGAGGTCAACCCCCCTCTGGTTAGATCTGACCATAAACAAATCACTTTGGCTATCCACATTTCTCCCCCACCCCCGGACAAGGAAAACACAGTGAAAAACTTTTCAAATGCAAACTTCACTTTACTTAAGACCAAGGTAGAAAGTTTCAAAGCCCCCATGCTGAAGGATAATGCTGTCCAAGCTGCAAAATCCTTTACTAATGCATTCTATGGGCACCTACAAGAATGCATGGATCATGCCATCACAAGCAAAATCAAGACTCACTCCTCCAAGAAAAGGAAACTAGTCTGGTGGACACCTGCCATAAACAAGCTATACAATAGAAGGAGGAAACTAGTACAGAAAAGAGTAAAATCCCAAGAAGGGAAGACATCCCTGACCAGTATCAGCAAGAAACTACGATCCCGCATAAAATCATCCAAGGCGAGCTTTGAAAGAAAAATTGCCAAGGACTCCAAAGATGACCACAAGGCATTCTTTAGCTATGTCAAAAATCTAAGTGACAATGCACATATCTGCTCGGAGTTAATGCAGAATGGCACAAAATACACTGAACTGACCGATATAGCCAACATCCTGGCAGACAGGTTCAGTGCAAACTTCACCCCCCTCTCACCCCCAAAAGGACCCATAACCATACCAGAAGGATGTAGAGTCCCTGAAATCACAGACACTCGGGTTAAAACATCCCTCTCCAAAGCCAAAGACACAACATCAGAGGGACTGGATGGTGGCCCAGGCTGTGTCCTAAGTGAGCTCAAAGATGAACTAACCCCTCACCTAAACACACTGTTCAAACTCAGCCTCTCCACAAGCTATGTACCCATAGAGTGGCACACAGCAATGGTTATTCCACAACACAAAGGTGTAGCCTTAACAGACTCCAGGAACTATCGCCCTATAAGCCTGACTAGCTTGGTCTGCAAGGCTATGAAGCGCATCATCATGGAACTCATTAACAGAGACATTGGGAACCTCCAAACACTGGACCCTATCCAGTTTGGCTTTGTTAAGCGCAGATCATGCCTCCTAAACCTGATGGACTTCTTTGAGACAGTTACCAAGGCTATAGACGAGAGAATGGTGGTACATACAGCCTACCTAGACCTCGCTAAGGCCTTCGACACCATTCCCCATTCTCGTTTTATAGACAAGCTCACCAGCCTGAACATACACCCCTATATCACAAGATGGGTTACCAACTGGCTCATGGACAAACCCACATGGTGAGAGTTGCGGGAGCTAGGTCCGACTCTAAACCGGTTACAAGTGGCACCCCCAGGGCTCAGTCCTAGGACCCCTCCTGTTCAGCATATACTTCTCAGATGTACAGGCAAGCACAGGAGGACTATGGCTGACCAAGTTCACAGATGAATGCAAACCAGGGGCTATAATTGACTCTCCAGCTGACACAGACATCCTCCAAAAGGGTCTCACTGAGATGGATACCTGGTGTCAAAATCATGGCCTCAAGCTAAATGCCAAAAAGTGCATAGTCATCCCCTTTGGAAAAAGCAAAGTACCCACAAACTACCACATAGGTGGTAGTCCCCTAAATACGGAAGACGTAATAAGGGATCTAGGGACCCAAGTAGATAGTAATCTTACCTTTGATAATCACATTGCCAAAGTGGTTAGAAAATCCTTCTACGTGGCCCACCTAATCACAAAAGGGTTCACATCCATATCAAAATAGGTCATTGTGCACCTCTACTCATCACTCATCAGACCCATCATAGAGTACAATGCCCCATTTGGGATGTACCTTACAGGACACCTGCAACAGCTGGAAAGACCACAGAATTACCCCACCAAAAGGATCACTGGCCTCAAACAGATGGCCTATGCAGCTCAACTGAAGAAACTCCAGCTGTACTCATTTGCATACCGCCTACTCAGAGGTGATCTCTGCCTGACATACAAGGTCATGTCCATCCCATCATTGATGGACATGCTCCACCTAATGAAAACCTTATCTCCTCGAGCCACATGCTCTAGGGATCTAAATCTCACCACAACAATAAATAGGACATGCTGGAGGGATAGATTCCTTTCCCAGAGACTTCCCACACTTTGGAACAAGATTCCAATCTACATGAGGCAGAGCTCCTTACTAACACTCTTCAAAAGAAACCTTGATGAGTGGATGGGAAACAGAACGTTTAGCTTGGAGATCACTTCAGTGGCTCTGCTGGACAGAGGCACAGGGAAATAATCTAAGGGAGTGGCGAAAGCCAACACATTCTGGCTAGGCTTATAAATGCCTTTGGGCAGATAGCCTAGTACCTACCTATGAACCTATTACAGTGTTTGGATAATCTAAAGGGGTTATGAATTCTGACTCTAGCAGGTTTGCTGTAAAGGTCTGTTTAAGTCTTTTTTCCAGCTTTGCCATTCCTACTATAGTCCTTTTCATCTCTTGTAAGTTTTTAAGTTTTTTTTTTGTCTTATTGTAAATTTCAAAATTGGAGACTCTCTTTAATTTGTTTAAGCTCATCTGAAATGAAACCCTCTTATAGGTTCATAGGTTCATAGGTAGGTACTAGGCTATCGGCCCTAGGGCCCATACAAGCCTAGCCAAAAAATGTACCCTGGCTTTCGCCACCCAAGAAAATTATTTTCCTGTGCCCCTGTTGAGCAGATCCACAGAAGTGATCCCCGGGGTGAATTTCCCATTTCCCATCCAATCATCAAGATTTTTCTTGAAGAGTGCTAATGAGGAGCTCTGTTTGACATAGATAGGTAGTATGTTCCAGAGTATGGGAAGTCTCTGGGACAGGAATCTATCCCTCCAGCATGTTCTGTTTATTCTGGTGACAAGGTTAAGGTCCCTAGAGCGTGTAGCTCGGAGGGATTGGGATTTCTTTAAGTGGAGCATGTCCAACAGCTCTTGATGTGAGTCTCTGATTTTTTTTTTCTTCCAGTTGTACTAAAACTGCTTCTGTGATGGCTTGTTGTCTCTTGTTTCCAAGATGGATTTCAATGAGTTTAAGCCCAGCTTCTTCCAGGCCATTAATCCAATTATTTTTAAGCTCACAATCAACATTATTCCAATTTTTTTTTGTATAGCCTCAGTCCCCTGAGAAAAAACTCATTATCTAAGTTTGTATTTAAGCAGATTTCCTTAATTTTCTTTAAATAATTTTATAACATTTGCCTGTCTTTCCTGAGATCTAAATGATTGCTTATATTAACGTTTCGAAGATTATAACTGTAGTAGTTCCCAGTGAATTTGGTGCTTTTATTACACTGAAAATAGTGTCTATAAGTCCTTCGTCTGATTAGGGTCCTGCTGGGACTTCATATGTGTTTGTTTCCATGGTTCTTATGGTCAGTTTATTTTATTCCTCATGTGCTGGGCTTGTTCCAGTAGAAGCACTGGTATGTCAAGCTTTGCCGAGATGATTTTGTAGATAGTTTCAGCCAGTTGTTCTACCCAAAAACATCAGACACTGACCTGTCTCCCTAGCAGGTAGACAAGACCAACGTAAAGAAAAACACAGATTCATGTATTGAGGAACAATAGTTTTTCAGCTGGGGGGAGGTAGTTAAGACATTTCCCTCCCACAAGAAAAAACAACAGACCATAGAGAAAGTATTTGCAAGCAACAAAGCTGCTAGCTAAGAATCCTAAACGTCAGGAAAAAAGAACCAAGTTCTGTAAACAAGCTCATCTGAGACTTGTTTAGAAATCAAAACTTCTTTTTTGAAAAACAAATATATGAGCACTTTTGCCCTTAAACTACCTTCATCAGATTTAAATCCAGTTTACATGACATGTAGTATTTATCTGTCTAACACAGATATCGTTAATTAATTCAAACTAGGTCCATAAATGCATGTCATAGGCTATTCATCCAAGCTACAACAGGATAAGTCTCATCTTTCACACCTGTTCTGCATATCTATTCCTATTGGTAGCTAATAGGTTATAGCTTATGTGCTGTATTCCTATCCTAAATAGGGCAAAATTTATTCTCCTAACTAACTGCCGTTATAATTACTACAGTATAATACTTTAGGATTTTAATTTGATTAGTTGTTACATATTTTTAGTACTTGTTGTCCCCTTTAAACATGACAAACAGCATCTACTAAATCACATCACAAATACAATGATGTATTAATAGTTGTACATAGTCAGGGACAATATTTATATAAAATGTTTAAATTAATTATGTACTAGCCACATAAGATAGGAATATAGCACATAAGCTATAACCTATTAGCTACTGATAGAAGTAGCTATGCAGAACAGATATGAAAGATGAGACGCACCCTATCGTAGCTTGGATAAACAGCCTATGACATACATTTATGACCCTTGCTTGAGTTAGTTAACAAAGATCTCTGTGTTAAAGCAAATAAAAACTGCATGTTATGTAAAATGAAATACAAGGGGCGCCAACATCTTGGATTTGGCACTCACCAATATGGGGGACCACTGTAGCACTCCCATTGTGACGTCCTCCCTGCTGAGATCTGACCACAAATCTACCTCATCCGAAGTAACTATCACACCTAAACTCACCCCAGCATAACTTAAACCAAAAACTTCTCCAAAGCAGATGATAATTTCTTACGGGATGGTATAAATAGCTTCACTGCACCTCCTGCCTCATATGGACCTGGCAACTATGTTGAGCTCTATACCAAAGCTTTATACAAACACCTGAATAACTGCATTGATTTGGCCATACCTGATAGGACCAAACCTTGCTCCTCAAGGAAGAGTAAACCTACCTGGTGGACAACTGCCATTAACAGGCTTTACAATAAGAGGAAGAAATTGCTGTCTAAAAAGGAGCAAGCCCTCCCAAACTGGAAACACTCCCTCCTCAGCTTAGAAAAGCAAATAAGACATCTTGTGAAGTCCTCCAAAGCAAACTATGAGTCTAAAGTAGCTTTCTCAAGAAAGGATGACCACAAGGCATTCTATAGTTACATCCATAACCAAAAAGGAAAGGCCCAGATTTGTGCAGAACTGGTAGTTAATGATACCACATATACTGAAACTTTGGACATAGCTAACTGGCTGGCTGAAAAGTTATATGAAAACTTCACTCCTCTGTCCCCACCACATGTACCCCTTGTCATCCCTTCCACCTGTCCCCTATCTTGTATCTCTAAACAGCAGGTAGTAAATGCCCCATCAAAAGATAAAAATAGATGTATGGGACCTGATAACATCCCAGGCTGCATCCTATATGGGCTCCAACAAGAAATATCAACACCATTGGCTGCTCTTTTCAACCATAGTCTAAGCACTGGCTTCATACCAGCTAAATGGAAAACAGCCACTGTTATTCCCTTGCACAAAGGTGGTGCTTCCACTGACCCCCGGGAACTATATACCTATTAGCCTGACTAGCTTTAACTGCAAGGGCATGGAGCAAATCATCATGGAGCTTATCGACAAAGATATAGGTAATCTCCAAACACTTGACCCTACTATGTCTGGATTTGTCAAAGGGAGATCATATCTGTTAAACCTGGTGGACTTCTTCAGGACAGTCACCAAGGCCCTGGATGAAAAGAAATATGTGCATACAGCCTACCTGGATTTAGCCAAGGCATTTGCCACTATCCTCCACTCAGGCATCATAACAAACTCACCCAACTGGGCATCAACCCTTATATTGTTAGATGGGTCACTAACTGGTTCACTGATAGAACTCATATAGTCAAAATAGGGGAATCAACCTCCAGCAGCAGACCTGTGACCAGTAGTGTTTCACACAGATCAGTCCTGGGACCTCTACTGTTTGGAATCTATTTCTCTGAAGTACAAGCAAAAACTAAAGGTCTTTGGCTGACAAAGTTTGCTGTTGACTGAAAACGGGAACTGGTCATAGACTCTCCAAATGATGCCGACATCCTACAACAGGGTCTTACACAAACAAATGATTGGTGCCAAAGTCATTGAATTAAACTTGGGTCTATATTAGAACATCGAAGTTTTAAAACTTTGAATGTTCTAATATCAACCCTAAAACAGCGAACGCTGAAAATAGCGAAGCTGCAGAACACCGATTTTTTTCCTAGTGAAAGAATTTGGTTGGCCGTTTCTGCGGCTTTGCTATTTTCAGCACTGTGTTGGAAAGTTATGGGTCAGGTTCAGGTAAGTGCAGACGTTAGGGTTAGGGCACGGGTTAGGTGAGTTAGGGTTAGGGTGTGGGTGAGGTGAATTTGCGATAATGACAAACATTAGAGTTAGGGCGGGGTAGGTGAGTTAGGGTTAGGGCGCGGGTCAGGTGAGTGTGTGATAGTGACAGACCTTAGGGTTAGGGTTAGGGTTAAGGTAAATGGATAGATAGTAGTGTATGTACAGTTTAGTGTAGGGTTGTTGTAGGATTTTAAGTGTATATGTGCGGATTATTGTTTGTTTAGTGTGCTTGTGTTGTGTGTGTGTTTCTCGGAACAGCAAATTTTTTCCCAGGGAAAACATTTATTGTTCCGGGTATTCGAGATTTTAAACTTTCGCTTAAAAGGGGTCGATGAATTAGCATTTGCTTTTCTAAGCATTCACTAATTTAATATAGACCCATTAAACTCAATGCAAAAAAAATGCATTATCATTCCTTTCGGTAAAAGTGATGCTCCTGCTAACTACCACATCAATAGCAATACCTTAAGCACTCACTCAGTGGTGAGAGACCTGGGTACACAGGTTGACAGCAACCTTACCTTTGACCACCATGTCTTCACAGTGGTAAGAAAGCCATTCTGTATTGCTCATCTAATAAATAAGGGCATTATCACCAGAAAAAAAGAAGTTATTACCTCCCTGTACTCTTCCCTCATCAGGACAATAATTGAGTACAACATCCCTTTTAGCATGTACCTTTATAAGCACCTGCAGCAATTGGAAAAACTACAAAGGTTCCGCACAATGAAAATTCAAGGTCTTCACCTGTACTATGGGGATCGTCTGAAATCACTGTCACTTTATTCTGTTTCATATAGACTACTCAGAAGTGATCTCTGCCTTGCATATAAGGCAATCTCTGACCCTGTGTTATTGGAAATGCTTCATATCTGAAAGCAAAATGGTACATGGGTTACTCACTCTAAAGACCTTAACCTGGTATGTGAAATTAATAAAACCTGCTGGATGGACAGATTTGTCTCCCAAAGGTTACCACACCTTTGGGACAGACTCTCTTTATATCAAACAGAGCACCTCATTGGCCTTCTTCACACTCAGTCTGGATGACTGGATGAGTGACCATAAATTCCCCCCAGGTATTCCACCTGTGTCCCTCTTGGACAAGGGCAATAGGAGCTGAATGTGAAATAAGGGTAAGAACTTGGCTAGGCTTGAAAGGGCCCTAGGACCATTAGCCTACTAACTTCCTAATGTTCCGACAAAGCTCCTTTAAGGGTGAAAGCCCTCATCTGTTTTTTGATAAAGACGTTTTGATTTCTAAACAACTCATAAGTGTTCGATTACTCAAGTCTCAGCTGAGCTTGTCTACAGTACTTGGTTCTTTTTTCCAGATGCTTTTGCATTCTCAGCCAACAGCTTTGCTGCTCAGAAGTGCCAGTTTTCCCTGTGTCTATAGTTTTTCCTTATGGGAGGGAGACATCTTACCCCAATAATAGGTTCATAGGTTCATAGGTTTATAGTAGGCTATCTGCCCTAAGGCATTTATAAGCCTAGCCCAAATTTTTGTGGCTTACGCCACCCCTTATATGAAAAAATACTGTGCCCATTAGTTTGTTGTGCCTCTGTCCAGCAGTGACACAGAGATGATTCCCGGGGTAAACCTACGATCTCCCATCCACAGGTCTAGATTTCTCTTGAACAGAGTCAGCGAGGTGCTCTGCCTCACATGGACCGGGATTTTATTCCACAGCATAGGGAGTCTCTGAGTGATAAATCTATCCCTCCAGCACGTCCTATTTATATCCGTGCTAAGGTTTAAGTCGCTTGCTCTAGTGGTTTTGGTGGATTTGGATTTTTGAGGTGGAGCATGTCCATTAATTCCGGGTTGGACATGGCCTTGTATGTCAGGCACATGTCACCTCTGAGCAGACGGTATGCGACTGAATAGAGCTGGAGTTTCTTCAATCTGGTAGCATATGACAGATTTTGGAGTCCCTTTATCCTTTTGGTGAGGAACTTTTGGGGTCTCTCCAATTGCTGCAGATGTCGGGTGAGATACATCCCGAATGGGGCATTGTACTCGATCATTGGTCTGATAAGTGAAGAGTACAGGGAACAATGACCTCACTAGATCTGGATGTGAATCCCTTCATGATCAGGTGGGCAATGTAGAAGGTCTTTCTAACCACTTTAGCAATGTGAGTGTCAAAAGAAAGGCCACTGTCAACCTGGGTCCCCAGGTCCCTGATAACCTCTTCTGTGCTTAGTGGATTGCCACCTATATGGTAGCTTGGGGTTACCTTGTTTTCCCGAAGGGTATGACTATACATTTTTGGAGTTTAACTTCAGGCCATGGCTCTGGCACCAGCTATCTGTTTCCGTGAGTCCCTTCTGAAGGATATCCATGTCCGATGCACTTTCCACTCGCGCCAGTTTGCAGTCGTCTGCAAACTTTGTCAGCCAAAGTCCTCCCATGTTGGCCTGTACTTCTGAGAAGTAGATGCCAAACAATAGGGGCCAAGGACCGAGCCCTGTGGGACACCACTTGTGACCGGCTTGGAGTCTGACACAGCGCCAGCAACTCTAACCCTGTGGGTTCTGTCCTTAAGCCAGTTTGCAACCCATCTTGTGACATATGGGTTTACATTTAAGCTGGTAAGTTTTTCTACAATACCCGAGTGGGGTATTGTGTCGAAAGCCTTGCAAGGTCAAGGTAGGCTGTATGGACTGCCTTTCCTCATCAATGGCCTTGGTGACTGTTTCAAGAAGTCGACCAAGTTCAAAAGGCATGATCTTCCCTTGACAAAGCCAAACTGGGTCGGGTCCAATGTCTGCAAGTCCCCTATATCTTTGTTTATGAGCTCCATTATGATCCTCTCCATAGCTTTGCAGACTAGACTTGTTAAGCTTATGGGGCGTAATTACCAGGGTCCATAGAGGTGCCGCCTTTGTGGAGTGGGACCACAGTTGCCGTACGCCACTCCTTGGGCACGTATCCTGTGGTAAGGCTGAGATTAAACAGCTGCCTTATGTGCGGGTTTAATTCCTCATTTAGCTCGTGTAGCGCACAGCCAGGGACACCATCCGGTCCCATTGATGCTGTGTTTTTAGCTTTAGAGAGCAGCTTTCACCTGCACATTTGAGATGTCCGGGAGGCTACACTCGGCTGGGATAGTTATCTCTCCTTTAGGGGGGTAGAGGGGGGTGAAGTTTGCACTGAACATGTCTGCCAGTATGTTGGCAATGTCTGTGGGTTCAGTGATTTTTGTATCATTTTGGACTAATTCTGAGCATATCTGGGAGTTTCCACCCAGGTTCCTAACATAGCTGAAAAAGGCCTTATGATTGTCCTTTGAATCCATGGCAATTTTTCTCTCAAAATTGGCCTTAGTTGATTTTATGAGTGCTCGTATTTTTTACTAATAATGATCAGGGGTGACTTCCTTTATGGATTTTGTTCTATCATGTAATAGCTTTCTCCTCTTATTGTAAAGTTTGTTAATGGCTGGGGTCCACCAGACTGGATGTTTGCCCTTTGTGGAAAGAGTCTTGGTTTTATTTGGCATTGCCTGATCCATGCAGTCCTGGAGGTGTTCATAGAAGGCATTTGTAAGGGCTTCCGCAGCTTGGGTTGTGGTTTTCACTGGCTCAGGGGCCTTGAAGGATACCATACCAGTCTTGAGTAGTGTGAAGTTTGCTTTAGAGAAGTTCTTCACTATGGTCTTTTTTGTTTGGGGTGGGGGATGTGGATTTCCAGTGAGATTAGTTTATGATCAGATCTCACCAATGAGGGATATACTTCCGGTGTGGAGCATTTTGTCCCCATGTTTGTGACAATGAGATCTAGTATATTTTCTCCTCTCATGGGAACAGTGACTAGCTGTTCCATGGCATTTGAATTTATGAACTCCAGGAACCGTTGGGCTAGAAAGTTAGGGCTTGAGTAATGTTCCCAGTCTATATTCGGGTAGTTGAAGTCACCCAATATGATGGTGTTTGGAGATACATTTATACCCTCCAGTGTCTTCAGGAAGGCTGTGTGGGGTTCCTGAGTTTGAGAGGGTGGCCTGTAGCATGCTACAATTTGTAGAGCAGTTTTGCCTATGGTTAGTTGCACCTGGATGGTTTCAAGCTTCAGACGTTGCCACCAACCTGGAGGTGTGGGTATCCTTTATGAATATGGATACACCCCTCCTTTTGTGGTGTGGTCCGGGTTTTGGGTCCGAACGCATGATATGAGGTAAAACCTAATAGTGCCGGGTGCTCTCAGGAGCCTTGAACCAGGTTTCAGTTACAGCACAGACATCGATGTTCTCCATACTGAGAAGGGCCTCGAGTGTGCATTTTGAGATTTAGACTTCTGGCATTGAGCAGCATTACCCTCAGTTTCTTCCCATTTTGTTTTCTAGGGTGGTAGGTTTAGAATTTGAGCCTTGCCTAAAAAGGCACTATGGGGCGGCAAGAGCCTTAGCCAATATCCGGAATCCCAGGGTGACAGGTGCAAGCCATCCCTTGCAAAGCAGCGTGGCTTGTCAAGCATGTCATCCCAGGCAGACAGACACTGGATCCCCTTTGAATGACACCAGACATTAAGCCAATTGTTAAAGCTGATCATCTTGTCTCTATATTGTGGCATCATTCTTGGTGAAGGAAGGATACTGCTCAGGGTTAGGGTCATACCTGCCTGGGCTACATAATCAGAGAGCTCCTCTATGTCTCTTTTCATGTAGTCCAGGGAGGTACGTCTCAGGTCGTTCACACCAGCATGGACAATGACTGTGTCATATTTGTACTTGCCGTGGAGTGACCCGAGTGCTTGTGTTATGTGGCGGATTCTAGCGCCCGATAGGCAGCTTACTGTGACCCTCTCCTTGTTCAGCCTGGTGAGTGGGACGTCAGTGTGTCTGACTATGGAGTCACCTATGACAAGTATGTTTGGTGTTGTATTTGGCCTTAAGGGCTGTGACTGCTTTGCACACTGCTTTTGTGGTTTATGTGTTGCTTGTGGGGTGTCTTGAGGTAGCAGTTGTTTGGGTGTCTGCTTTGGAGGCCTCTGCTGTTTAGGTAAATTTTTACTCAGAGCCTCTGAGTATGTCTTTGTGTGTTTATGTGTTTGATTCAGTGGAGTGGTATCATTATGTGAGGCTGGTTTTGTGGTGTGTGTAGTTGTTTTCTCCTCCTGTCTGGTCTTGCCAGTCCTGAGTTGAGAGAGCTCAGCCTCCAGTTTGGCTAAATGGCTGCATCTCTCGCAAGTATTTGTGTTATGTGGGAGGAGGAGAGGGCTGAAAAACTATTGTGCCCAAACACAAGGATCTGTGCTTGATATATATATATATATATATATATATATATATAGATATATATATATATACATATATATATATATATATATATATATATATATATATATATATGTGTATATATATATATATATATATATATATATATATATATATATATATATATATATATATATATATATATATATATATAAAATACACATATCTATATATTTGTGTGTGTATATATATATATATATATATATATATCTATATATATATATATATATATATATATATATATATAAAAAACAGAAAAATGGTGCACAAAGTGAACTGTGCCCGGAGGAAACTAACAGCAACTCTAATACACCAGCACATAAAGAGAACACATATATATATATATATATATATATATATATATATATATATATATATATATATATACAAGTATGTATAGTATGCTTATAAGTAGATACTGACATATCCATTAGTCCATATATACTCCCTTATTTCTGCAGCTATCTTTCTAACTCCCTTACCAGCCTCAGTAAGAAACTGAGATCCCTCATAAAATCC
Organism: Protopterus annectens; assembly: GCF_019279795.1. Lineage (NCBI taxonomy): Eukaryota > Metazoa > Chordata > Ceratodontiformes > Protopteridae > Protopterus > Protopterus annectens. Next base: position 1,888,187,672 of record NC_056726.1, read on the forward strand.
TCCAAATCTAGTAATGAAAATAAAATTGCCAAAGATTCCAAAGACAACCACAAGGCATTCTATAACTATGTCAAGAATTTAAATGGCAATGCTCAGATCTGCTCTGAGCTAAAACAGAATGGCATTAAATATACTGATCCCAAGGATATTGCCAACATCCAGGCAGATCGATTCAGTGCCAACTTCATCCTCCTCTCACTCCCTAAATGGCCCATTTCAATACTGGTAAAAAATGCACTCTCCAAACCTAAGAATACAGCATCCATGGGATCAGATGGCATCCCGGGCTGTGTACTACATGAACTACAGTATGAACTGGCACCTCACCTAAGTGTCATGTTTAATCATAGCCTCTCCTCAGGTTTCATGCCCACTGAGTGGCGCAAAGCTACAGTTATCCCACTCCACAAGGGGGGATCTACCTTGGATCCCAGAAACTACCATCCCATCAGTCTGACGAGCCTTATCTGCAAGGCCATGGAGCGTATTATCATGGAACTTATAAACAAATACATTGGCAACCTTAAAACACTGGACCCCACCCAGTTTGAGTTCATGAAGGGCCGATCTTGTCTTCTGAACCTGATTGACTTCTTCAAATCAGTCTTCAGAGCCATGGACAAGGGTAAGGTGGTCCACACAGCCTATCCAGACCTTGCCAAGGATGTTGACACAATCCCCCACTCTGGAATCATAGATAAAATAACTAAGCTGGGTGTTAATCCCTACATCACCCAATGGGTTGCTAACTGGCTTACTGATAGAACCCACACTGTAAAAGTAGCCGACTCCAAATCCAGCTCCAGACAAGTGACAAGTGGAGTACCTCAAGTTTCAGTCCTGGGACCACTCTTGTTTGGCATCTACTTCTCTGAAGTGCAGGCCAACACTAAGGGACTCTGGCTAACAAAGTTTGCAGATGACTGCAAACTGGGAGCCTTTATTGAATCCCCAAATGATGTGGATACTCTACAAAAAGGCCTTACAAAACAGATGCTTGGTGCCAGAGCCATGGGCTCAAGCTCAATGCCAAGAAATGTATAGTTATCCCCTTTGGTAAAAAACATGTACCCATGAATTACCATATAGGTGGCAGTACACTAAACACCGAAAGTCTGATAAGAGACTTAGGGACACAGGTGGACAGCAGTCTCACCTTCGATAACCACATCGCCACAACAGTCAGGAAATCCTTCTATGTGGCACACCTCATCACTAAGGGCTTTTCATCCAGAAAAAAGGAGGTCATTGTCCCACTGTACTCATCACTCATTAGACCCATTATAGAATACAACTCCCTGTTTGGTATGTACCTCTCAAGACATCTGCAACAACTGGAAAGGCCACAGAAATACCTCACTAAAAGAATCACAGGCATAAAGTAGATGACCTACACTGACCCCCTTAAAAAACTCCAGCTATACTCTGTCACATATCGTCTACTCAGAGGTGACAGATGACCTACGCTAACCGCCTTAAAAAGCTCCAGCTATACTCTATCACATATCGTCTACTCAGAGGCTTATTCTGATATATCAACCTTTCCTTACTACTATATACACTGATGATATGGTCCTATTCTGATCTTATCAACCTTCCCTTACTAATATATACTGATGAGATGGTCCTATTCTGATCTAGCAACCTTTCCATACTAAGGGTTGGGAGGATGGCCTAATGGTTAAGGTGTTTGCCTTACAAACATAAGGTGCAGGGTTTGAGTCTCACAAGGGATAATTGGCTAGGCTTAAAATGGCTCGCAAAGGCAGTTAGCTTAGTACTAACCTATGAACTATATACACTGATGATATGATCCCCTTCTGATCTATCAATCTTCCCTTACTACTATATACTGATAACATGGTCTTATTCTGATCTAGCAACCTTCACTTACTGCTATATACAGATGACATGGTCTCATTCTGATCTCTCAACCTTCCCTCACAACTATATACTGATGCCATGGTCCTATTCTGATCTATCAACATTTCCTTATTACTATTTACTGATGGCATGGTCCCATTCTGATCTATCAACCTTCCCTTACTACTATATACTGATGAGATGGTCCTTTTCTGACCTATCAACCTTCCCTTACTAATATATACTGATGGCATGGTCCTATTTTGATCTATCAACCTTCCCTTACTACTATATACTGTTGAGATGGTCTTATTCTTATCTAGCAACCTTCCCTTACTACTATATACACTGATGACATGGTCCCATTTTGATCTATCAACCTTCCCTTACTACTATATACTGATGACATGGTCCTATTCTGATCTATCAACCTTTCCTTACTACTATATACTGATGACATGGTCCTATTCTGATCTATCAACCTTTCCTTACTACTAAACAGGGAGTTGTATTCTATAATGGGTCTAATGAGTGATGAGTACAGTGGGACAATGACCTCCTTTTTTCTGGATGAAAAGCCCTTAGTGATGAGGTGTGCCACATAGAAGGATTTCCTGACTGTTGTGGCGATGTGGTTATCGAAGGTGAGACTGCTGTCCACCTGTGTCCCTAAGTCTCTTATCAGACTTTCGGTGATATGGTCCCATTCTGATCTATCAACCTTCCCTTACTACTGTATACTGATGACATGGTACTATTCTGATCTGCCCACCTTCCCTTACTACTATATACTGATGATATGGTCCTATTCTGACCTATTAACCTTCCCTTACTGATATATACAGATGGCATGGTCTTATTCTGATCTATCAACCTTCCCTTACTACTATATACTGATGACATGGTCCTTTTTTGATCTATCAACCTTCTCCAACTACTATATGCTGATGATATCATCCTATTTTGATCTATAAAATGCATAACAATCTTTCACAAGTAACTACCATCTGACTTTCTCATGTTTGACATGTGTGGCAGCAAAAAAAAAAAACAAACAAAAAAAAAAACTTCTCAAGTCTTTCAAAACAGAAAAAAATGCTCTTTGGATTCAACCTAACACTTTAAAATACTTTCACCATTAATAGTCTTTGATAACAATATGTTGGAATATTACTTTTCATTTAAATGCCAGTATATTTTGTTTGGACCCAACACTTAACTTTAGCCTACATTTAGAAAACACAAGGAAAATGATTACCTCATTGTTAGTCTGGGCCAACAAAATCTCCTCCTTTCTTTCTAAATACTTTAATAGTTTACAGTAGCAATAGGCAAAGACATTCCTTTAACCCAAGTAGAATTTGGACTCCAACTAATAGCATATGCCATACAAAGAAACATAGGTTCATAGATTAGCACTAGGCCAACTGCCCTTGTGGGCCATTTTAATCCTAGCCAATCACATCATGTGAGAATCAAACCCTGCATTTTGTACCTGTAAGGTAAACACCTTAACCATTATACAAACTTCCAAACTCAGCAATAACTCAATTACTATTAGGATATGCAGGTTTGTCACCAGGGATGGCCCGTGCTATCAGACTGCAGGACTGCAGCCCCCCCACCTGTAAAAGGAATAAATCCACTACTGTAGACAAATTCCCCCACTACTGTAGACAATGAAATATAAACTTAAAAAAAAAGTTTATGAGTAGGCAGTCCAGATAGGGAAGGCAGGGAACTCCGCCCTGCCAGCCCAGAGCATCGGACAGCATCACCCGCAGGTTGGAGGCTGAGCTGCAGGAGTGTGTGTGTGTGTGTGTGTGTGTGTGTGTGTGTGTGTGTGTGTGTGTGTGTGTAAAATGCCCCAGTTGCTACATGGTGGTGGGTAGAGAATAAGGCTTAAACCCTGTACCCAAGTGACAAGAGCCTTAATTCCCCACCCACCATTATTTGTAAAACATTTGCAGATTTTTGCCTCATATTTATTCTGTTCTGTTCCTCATAAAATCTGTGGTTTCTGTATTTTTGTTACTTAACACAGCAAGCAGTGCAGTGGTAGCATTGTTGGCTGACAGCTACAGGTTGTCTGGTTTGAGTCTTGGCTGGGGTGCCTTCTGTGTGGCGTTTGCATGTTCTCCCTTTGTTTGTGTGGGTTGCTCTGGTGTCCTCAATGGATATTTGTCTCTATTCTTTGGACTGTATTCCCCCATTATTGGCTTTGTCCAGGTTTCTGGGATAACTGAACTCACTGAATATGTTTGGGGGCTGTATTTCCCCATTATTGGCTTTGTTCAGGTGTTTTGTGCTAAGATGTTGACAGCTATGGTGAGAACTAAATTCACTAAATGGTAGCCATTTAAGTTTCAGTCTTCCTTTCTTTCATAAAACAGATGATTTGGCATAGTGGTATGTTGCTTTGAGTGTTTTGCACAGGGTGCTGGGTTCAATACTTGGCAGTAAAATGTATGGTGGTAACACAGCATTTTATTCTAACAACTTTCCAACATTATGCAAGCAATGTTTAAAATGTGTCCCTATGTTTTGGTATTTTGCCCCCCCCCCCCACACCTAAATTTTGGATTTTTCCAGATTTCTTGTGCTGCAAAGTTCAGAGATGCAGTTGAATGTCAAGCAGATTTTACAAGAAGCTGAGAGCTGCAGTGGAACAAAAGTTTAGTGCTGCTTATGCCAAATCTGATTGTGTTATTAATAGCACAATAGGTACTGTCCTTGCTTTTGATGCAGAAGGCTGTGGGTTCTACTCCCACAGTAAGTAAATGCCTTGTAAAGGGGGTGAATGCTGCAGTCCTTTTTGGTGTAGATACCTAGTAACTATGAATCTGTTATCAGTTTGCCATCCATTCCCTATTGCAATATTACTAGCTTATTGTTTTTTAATGCAACGTAGGCAATTTATTCCTCAAGGGCAACAGGTACTTTATTTGTAGATGAAACAATGAAAAACAACGTTGTTTGTTAGCAGCAACCTTTTCATTAGTTACAGATTTCTTTAATGTGGAATTATTTAGATGACTTTTACTTCTTTAAAGATTGTGCATATTTACTGATACTGGTGGACTGTAGAAGTTTGAGTAGACTTTTATGATAGAAATGTTCTGAACTGGGCGGTTTTGTCGTTATTGGTGCATGCATTTTGTTTCATTGTTTACTGGAAAAATGTTCTGAATTGGGCAATTCTGTCATTATTGGTGCATGCATTTTGTTTCATTGTTTACTGGAAAAATGTTCAAAACAAATTAAAAATGCCCTCTAACAACTGTACTATATTGTAAAAGGAATATAATTTAATACAATCAGGTAGGTGCATCAAAGACCATGTGTATGTTTCGTGTGCAAGGGGCCTATGATTTGAAAACGGTCCAAAGTTAATCTTTATCTGCCACTGGCAAAATGTATTTTCTTTGAATGTGGGTTTCAATGCTGTTTCAATGAATGTGAGTTTCAAGGGCAGAGAAGATTTAATGCTAAGTCTGTTTTCATTGTGAGATTGCATTGCTTTATTTAGCAGATGTCTTAATGCTTGTGCTTTAAAATGCAAAATAAAACTTTCAAATGAAGTCCATATGATCGTAGAAGTAAAGCATTATGCACATTAGTGTTTATGGTAAATGGGGTGAAACAGCCAAGTAATGGTTCATTGGAATGGCTGCAGGTGGAAGGCTCCATTCGACCATGATTTTGTGAGGGGGAAGGGCGGCAAACTCAAAGACAGCCCCGGCTCAACTATACCTCTCAAATGTCCAGATTTTCACAGAATGAATAGATTTTTGCTTCTTATTTTTCTTTTGTTCCCCAAAAAATGTGTGGTTTTCTGGTAAATAATTTAGGAATTAAGTCACTAAATAATGACAGGCACTGAGTTTCATACTTTATAACCTTCAGAAAAATGCATGCTAAGCAAGACCTGTTATTCTATCAATTGTCTGTTTATACAACAATTTATAGTACTGTTTATATGTTCCCCCAGTATATTTGGCCTTGTCCAGATTTCCTGCATTAACAAGTTGAGAGGTACGTGCAAATAAATTGCTTTATAGAATTAGGCATATCCAAACCTCTCAACTGTCCCTGATTTTGGCTCAAAATGTTGCTCTTCCCTTGATAATCCTGTCTCAAAATGGCAATTTTGGAAGAAAATGTGGAGGGCTTACAATTAAGAAATAACTGTAATAATCAGAGTTATAGATTACCTTTATTTCAGAAATGCATGTAGATTCTTTTATTTTGTCAGCTGCTCAAGTTAGCAGTACTAATATTAAAAAAGTGTCCCTTCTTTGACAGGTTCCCGGCTGTATTGTGTGGCTATTTTATATTTTTGTATTACATTTTTGGTCCAGTTTTAATAAAATTGTGTTTTTTGGCAAATTAGTGGCAAATCATTAAAGACTGAAGTTAGAAAATAATGACAGACATTTGAGTTTCAGATTTCGTACCTTTCAGAAAATTCATACTAATGCAAGACTTACTATTCTATTATCTTTCTAAGTTTATAAGAGCAATATTTAAAAATTGTCCTTATTTTTGGGCTTTTGTCCTACTTCTATGTATGGCTCTGTCCATATTTCTTGTTCTGAGGTTGAGAGGTATGACAAATGTGTCAGGGCCATCACAGTCACCAGAGACATTTCAAATTGTGACATACTTGTTGCACCCAACTTCCCCCATGTAGTGACTCTGGATGTATCTAAGCAAGGCAAGAAGCAGTTATGCAGTGTAAATGTGCAGAGTATCCCCCCATCCAAGGTAGACACAAGTGCTACTTTTATACTGTCCTTGATTTTGCAGAATGTTCTGGTTTCTGTCATATTTTCATACTGTTAGTTTATGCTTATTATTACTTAGAAAGTGCCTGTTGCTCTGTGTTTAAGTAGCAATGCTTTAATGACCATCAAGGTAAGCTTGTCTGAGATTGTAAGATGCGAGTAAGCTTTAATAAGCATACTGTTAAAGAATTGCCAACATTGAAAGCCTTTCTGTTGTTACCATGCAGAGAATACTTACATAACTAGATAATGTATAAGCCTTGGGTATTGAAATGCATATGACAGTATTTGTAATAAAGGACAGGATTACATTATTTTAAGAAGCTCGTTACATTTGTTGGAGACTTGCAGTCATCTTTGCAGGCTTTACCTGTAAACCAAACTGAATGCCAATCAGTCATGTGTGGTCCATTACCTGTACAGTAATCCTGTAAGCAATGTATATTGAGCTTATTTCTTGTTTGCTTTTCATTTTTTACTTTGATCATGTTTTCCCAATGAAACAAGTAGATAGTTGTTGTCAGGCAGCAGGTCTTTTTTGGATAAGAAATATTTTTCCAAGTGGGGGTATCACAGAGATTGCTACTTTCAGCATGTTACTTGGTACTTTATTAAAGCTGAATATAAATTATAATTAGAACTGCAGTGCAAGAAGAAGTGGTTTGAGTTGAGTGCTGCTTGTTTTTCTTATACTTGATTTTGACTGGCATTCCAGTAATGTATTTAAAAAGTAATTTATTTTTTCATGCGTCACAACATTTTTGTTGCCATCTAGATATTAAGTAAGCTGTCATGCAGCCAATGCACTGAAATATTTTTTTTCTTCTACACTTCATTTTGTCTTGATTGGACTCTCATAATGACAGTTTGGCACACAGGGCAGCATATTTAATTAAAGTTACAGTTTTTGTGGTTTTGAGCATAGCTCCTCCCCTTTCTAGTTTGCCACACCCCTTCCCATTGGCCTCACCCATTCATCTGTCTCCTGCAGCCCCCCTTTGATTTGAAGTCACCAGCCATCACTGTTTGTCACATACTTCCCCAAAGCATGATAGTACAAAATGTAAAATGCTTCCCTGTCAGATAATGGTGTAAAATGATTCCATGTCAAACAAAGACATGACCTGCTACTATGCTCACAAAATGTCAGACTCCTACATAGACACATAATTTCTTATGTGGCAACCAAAATGAGCAATCAAAATTACCAAGATCTGTCCCTATAGGCCCTAAAAATTAAATTACAATTGAAAGAGCATTCTCCCTGCCAATCTGAAAGAAATATCTTATTATCCACAATTCTGAATACAACTAAAACATTATCTTTAAGGTAATTCTTTATAGAAATGTCACTATTCTGGACACATTGCCTAACATAATTCTGCTCTACTTTGTGGTCTGCTTTCTAACATGTTTATATGATATCACTTGCAAATGCAACTTTTGTATATTCCTTCACTTGTATGACTGCTCATCTCCATATTATATATGGTGATTGTTTCTGTCTGTATTGTAAATTAAGTTCAACCTGAAGCAGCAGTGTACACATGCTACAGGCTGCTTGAGTCCCTGGCTTTGAGGCAATGTTTTTTATTCATCTGAGATTTGAGTGCCTATAGTGCTACCTGTTATATAACAACAGCCGTACATGACTAAGCAGTTATTATAATGCAACAAGACAGAACATGCACCAGAGCAAAAGCATAATGTGTTGAGGAAACAGATATTTAAAAAATAGTTCCTACTTGAAAATGACATAACATAATAATACATAGAACAACCATTACTGGTTATTAATACATAGAACAACCATTACTGGTTATGAGAAAAATGCACAAGATTAAGCACATTATCAACATTATTACATTTGATATTGAAGAATTCAAGCATTAGTGATTTTTGTAATATTACAAGAGCTTTTTTTTATTTGTCTTACTGACAAACAATATTTTATTTATTTATCATTTGTTGACTGTGAAAGAGCCTATTTTAAGTGGAGGTCCAGAGAGGAATGCTTCAGACACATGTCTTTAGAATGTGGGAGAAAACCAGAGTACCCAGAGGAAACCCACACGAATGCAGGAATAACATGCAAATTCTGCAGAGACAGTACCCCAGCTGAGAATCGAACCAGAGAACCTCTTGCTGCGAGGCAACAACATTAACTGCTGCACCACTACGTCAACCACATATTTAATGTTTTAAAAGGTGATTCTACACTGTATTAGAAGTTGAATGTTTGATGCAATCTTGAATATTTCCATTCTCATATCCTTTAGTAAATCAGTAGATATTTTAATGTTGCAACTTTTTACAAACAACAGATTCTGTTTTTATTTTGTTATTGAGACATGGAATGCAACAAGCTGCACTAAGAAATTTCCTTAGGATAATATGTAGAGTTTGTCTAGGTGTGGGCCAAGGGACAGTGTGCAGTGAACTCTGTAGCTTAAAGTCTAAGGCCACACAAGCAATGTAAATGAACATTTTGTTGTACTGTTTATTATTTATTTAGTTAGTTACTTGACATTTGTTTACCAGGAAAGTCCTATTGGGTGGGTGCCCATTTTTTGTGGAGAACCAGGGAGAAAAGTTCCAGAGACAATTAGCAAAATTACATTAAATTACATTGGTTACATTAGCTTCTTACACAGAAATATTCTTCCAAATTATCAGGCTGATAGTTTTGGTCTGGGCCTATATTGATGAGACTGCTTTCCAAAACCTACCTTGCAGCATAAATAAATTATGTCCCAACTGATTAGTGAAAGAATCTAACATATTCATTTCAGGCAACATGGAATTATGGCAGTCTTCCATGTGTTGATATTCCTTTTCTGTACTCTCTTGTAAACACGCCTCAAGGTTAAACAAATTATTTGTTAATATCATTAATATAATTTGATGAAAAACAGAATGACACTATTTCTTTTTCTTTTTAAAACTAAATCAATTGTATCAGCAAGATAATTAGAGGAAAAAGTGAATCCCCTTGACTTGATACATTTTTTGTGGTGTATTGGATGCCAGTAATTCAAGAGTTCAGACAGCTTTCATCACTTTGTAAAACATTAGTATTTACCCTTTATGTGGACAGAAATTTGATTATCTTCTTACAGGTGTTTTGAAGAAATGTCATTTTTTTTACCATTATTGTAATTACAGAAATACATTGTAGATCTGGAGGCTATGTTTGATTTATGTTTACAAAGATCAGACACAGAAGAAAACCTTCTATTCTGCCCATCTTGAAAGCAATATTTTAGTGCACAAAGTATGTACCAACACTTATTTACCATCTTCATACTATGTCTTGTAAGTCAAATGATTAATAAACACTACACAAACATCATAGTAGGAATTATAGAGTACTTTAAAAGGCCTATAGGAGAAAAAGTAAATGGCATACTTACAGAGTGATGCAAAATCACTTTCTTGCAAAGAGATTCTCACGTTGTTAGTGATACCAAGTCAAATTGCTGAAAGTAGACACCTTGAAATATTAAGCCATTTGATGATGCTAATTCATATGTGTTTCATCAGTTGGTAATGGTGACCCAGAATAAGGTGATGATACAAATACATCAGCAGGACAAGTATGATAACATAGAACAGATATTAGAGGCAAAAAACAGTGACACCAGGATAGCTTGGTCATCATCATTAAAAGGAACAATGAAAATGCAGTGACAGGTAACTGCAGAACTCAAACTGTAAGCTTTGTTGAGTGCCATCTTGCCAACTCCAACATCCGTTTTGCATTAATGACCATTTTATGTTCCTAGTATCTGTGATTATTTGAGCTTCACTGCATTCTATTAAAGGACTTAACTTGTCATTAACACAAGTGTAGATATGTTTTGAGGGTGCCAACTGGTCTACCCAAATGGAAAATCTAATTGTAACACTAAGGGTGTGATTTATTTAGCACAATGCAGTTTATGCCCTGCATTTTATGTTGGTAAACATTAAAGGCTTTGAAGGTTAGAATTTACCAACATAATTATGTCTTTAAGAAGAAATATGGTAATAATGTGTTATATAAACATTCAGCACTTTGTGCACATTTAAAGGAAGTCTCGTTTTTTGTATTGGAGAAAGTGCCTCTTTTGAAAGGGGGCTAACTGGGAAGCTCATGTCAAAAAATGTGAGTTATATTGGCAAGGGTTTGTAGATGCCACCATGCCACAGGTATCAATGATAGAATAGATTATCATATTTTATTATTATTTACAAGGGCACAGATCTAATTATAACATTGTACAAATTTAATGATGGTTCACCATTTAACATGGTGCTTAGTTTATATTATGTTAATAGCGAGTGAATAATGTTCATGACTGTATTTAATGTATTTCTTCAGAGGGAAGTACAATTGATTGGTTGTTGAATAAGATCTTACATTTCAAAGTAGTTTTATTTTTAAGCAGTATGGCTTAATACCCACTAGGTGTATGATTTTATTATTTAAGCAATAGAGACGAGGGAAACAGTTTGATGAAGTTTATGTTTGTAATGAAGTGGATGAAAATGCTAATTAAACCTATAGTGAGTTTTACTTCTGGAGACTGCAAGTTTGTTTTTTATTTGTACTTCCATCTTGTGACAGATTTTCTAGGTTATTATAAATGTCACATGAAACCATTCATAATTTTCAGTGAAATAGCTGACTTGGGACTGATTTGACTTGGAATGGTGTTGGCCCATGCCTGCAGAATATAAACCAGATTATTACATTTACAGTTTGTGAGAAATTTATACATAAAGCATCAGTAACATAACTCAGTCACTCACCTTAAATACTGTAAATTGACATTAAGTGTTATCTGTTCTGCTGACACACAATTTTTGAAGTAAATGCATATCTTATTCACACAAGCTATGTAACTATTTTGGTTTGTCTGTTTGTTTCAAATATTCTTCCCTTAATGCAGTGAATCTGAGCTCAGTTGTATTATGTAAACGTTGGATTTTCCTACCTGAAATTTAGATAGTATTGGATAAAAGATTGTGCTACTGCATCACCCATAATTCGCAACAGTTTAGTCAGTATTTTCTATCTTACAACATGTAAGTTTGTAAGGCTATTCACAAATCTCCATAGAGTGTCAGTAAGAGATGAGTAAAGAGAGAGGGCTGTCCGCAAAAAATATTAATTATCAGGACAGACTGGAAGCCCTCTTTCTTTGCTGAGTCTCTTATAGACTCCTCCATTGAGATCTACATGCAGCTTTTTGAGCCATGAAAGAAATAACTTTCTTGAGCCTCTTAATCCTTCACAGAACAAATGGTACCTTAAATGTCTAATTAAAGGAAATAAACTTTCATCAACAGTAAAGTACTGCAGTACGATGGATAGACTGAGACTGAGGTGGGAACAAAGTGAGGGATTTGTAGGGGTGCCTAAATAGAGCAAATAAACTAAAAAGGTTTATCAGCAATTTGGGATCATTCTATGTGTTGATTATGCAGGTGGTACAGAACCCTGCTGCAGATTTTTAATACCTTTGGCAGAGGCACGAATAAGTTTTGGAGATATGGGAAACTTGGAACTTGTATTATCCACACATTCTGGGATTTTGATTCCAGTAAAAAGTGTTGGGATGCCCATATTAAGGAATGGGAAAGAATATTTGATGTCAGTTCTTATTAAGTGGAAGTTTTACTTGTTAATATTAGGTCGGTAAGATAAAGACAGGACTGAAACAAAAATGTTATATGGTGTTTCTTAGAAAAATGGATAAAGAGCAGCATATTGAAGGACTGGAAAGGTGACTGTGGTGAAGGTCTGAGAGCATTAATATTAATGACGTTAGAACCTATCATAGAATGTTATGTGCCAAAGAGGATAGAAAAAAGAAAAAACAGGTCAAAATGACTTGGGATAAAATAAGGTCTTCTTATTAGATATTTGATTAGGTGAGTTAAGCCACTTTGGGGAAGCATATATCTCTGTTTTAATGGCATTATTGGCAAGGATACAACTGGGGATGGAACAGGTGCATTGTGTAATACAAGTTCTGTTAATTTCTAATGGTTACAAACTTTATACAGACTACTGATATAGCTGTTGATAGTATTAACAGAATTTAATAATTCCTTCATAACCATATAAGCATAAAAATGGTGTTGTAGGCATTTACATCACTGTCTAGCTGTTAAGAGATTAAATTAGCTTAGACTCCCACACTTTGTAATTACAGCACAACGTTTTGTTATTCAGAAAGTACTACACTAGTCCCTCTGGAAAAAAAATTCTTCAAAATCCCATTCTCATTAAAAAAAACAGGAGTTTCGCTGTGGCGACCCCTAACCGGGAAAAGCCGAAAGATGCAACCTAAAAGATAAATGGGTTGGGGTTTTGCCCCTGCATATGACCAGGATGATCTCATTAAATACACTGTATATGCTATCTCTCCTACATTCCCTTATTAATGCTGATTATACTATAATAATAAAAAAATAGGCTCTCTAGACCTATTATATCACATGAATTATTAATCTACATACTTACCTATGAACTTAGAATAGTTGAACCTAAGAAAGAAAGAAACACATCTAGTGTGGTAGAGCCATTTTATGAAACTGGATACCACTGCACTCATTTTGCTTTTAGTGAAAAAATAACTCTGTGAATACTAGGAAACTAAAATGCATTCTAACAGTGTCCTACTACCTAGACTGTTTGGCTTAAACATTTCAACTGCTTGGCCTTAATAACTAGATTGGCTGCTCATGCAAAACTGTTCATGAGAGAGAAGGATCATTTGTTGTTAAATAAAGTCATAATAGAGAACTCTAAAAAGGGGAAGAATCTAATTACGGCATGGATAGAATACAAAAAAGCATTTGACAGTATCCCACATTCATGGATATAAGAGTGTTTAAAAATGTATAAGACACACCCTATTCTGATTGATTATATTATAGTGACCATGAAACAATGGCAAACCACTTTGCAGTTAAACCATTATTACAGGGATAAAAATCCAAAGGGTGATATTCCAGGGTGACCCTCTGTTACCCGCTGCTCTTTTGTCTTGTCCTTAACCCATTAAGCTGTCAATTTAACAGATTAGGGCATGGCTACAGTTTGGCTCCCAGAAAACAAAAAAGTGTAAAGACTGCTCATCTTCTTTTGTAGATGATTTAAAATTGTACAGTTCATCAAATGAGGAACTGAAAGCACAACTGCAAGTGGTCAAAACTGTATCAGATGATATAAGAATCTCATTTGGACTTGATAAAAGTGCAAAAGCAACCTTTAAATGATAAATATGTGAAAGCAACCTTTAAAGCAGAAAAGCTGCAGCACCAAAAAAAACATCAGTTTGGGACAGGAATGTGGCATAAAAGAAAATGACCAAGAAGGAGTGTATAAATATGTGGGAATTGATGAAGGATCAACAATAAAACATGAACAAATGTGAATACAACTTAGTAAGGAATATTTTAGAAGGCTAAAATTAATACTGAAAACAGGATTGATATTAGGAACAACATTCAAGCTATAAATTAATTTGCTCTTCTTAATTTATAGTTTGGAGTGATTCACTCACCCCAAAATGTGTTGGATGGGTTGGACAGGAAAATAATAAGGATGCTTTATGCTCATCAAATGATTTATAAAAAGCAGTGTATACCAATACTATATATTCCCCATTCTGAAGGAGGTATGAGCCTCCTCTAAACTGATTACATTGCTCTTAAATTGTTGGACTGTGTACATATCTGCTGGCCTCACAAGACCCAAATGTAGTCAAAGTTTTAAAACATGAGGAGAATAAGTCTAGGATAACTTCCTGCTTAGTTTAGCAGAAGCAGATTGCAGTCAAACAAGAATGGAAGTCAAACCAGAAGTAGATAAAAATCAGGCAGCAACTGAATGTTCCAAAAAATAAAAGAATATAAGGTGAAGGATCAGATGAGAAGGCAAAAAATGTGGAAAATGCTTAAGTACAGTTGCAAGTATAGATAACTCTTGGAACAACCTCATGTTGATCAAGACTGAACACAGGAATGGTTAAGGAGAGGTGAATGTAAACAGAAATATGAAAGGTTAATACTGGTGGCCCAAGGCTGCGGTGGTGGTGCTGCGGTAGCATTGTCGCCTCACAGTAAGACACTGTCCTGTTTGATTCTCAGCTAGAGCGTCTTCTGTGTGGAGACATGCGTGAATGGGCATACCTTCATTGAAGGTTGTATGTCAGAGCTGGCAACTTGGCATGTAAAAATCTACTGCCAATCATTAGTGGACCGAAGTTCCACTGTGGTGACCCCTAACCAGGAAAAGTCAAAAGACACAACAACAGCAAAAATACTGGTGGCCCAAGACAGCAGACTATGTACACATTGGTTTACAAAGTCCAATGAACATTGGGGAGAAACAGACAAATGTAGGTTTTGTAAAACAGTACTGGAAACAGTCACACATCTTGCTGCTGGATGTGATATACTGATGGCAGAAGGGCTGTATACTGAAAGGCATAATAATGTGGCAAGACTGTTGCATCTGGAAATGTGCAAACAAATTATAATATTGAAGTAATTGAAAAACACTGGAAACATGAGCCACAAAGCCTAATAGAAAATTGTGAAGTTTATATCACTTAGGATAACCCATTACCAACAGTTCAAAAAATAGATGCGAGAAAATCAGATATAGTAGCCCATGAAAAGAAGACAAATGTAGCATTGATCATTGAAACTCCACCTACTAGTGTTGTATGTACAGAGAGAGACACAAAGTCATAAAATACCAAGAATTGCAGGCAGAAATAAGGGCGATGTGGAAGAAGGATATCCACACAGTTCCAACAGCAGTAGGAGCAAAGGGTCTTATAAAAAAGAATTTACAATTGTACTTAGATATGTTTACCAACACATGTAACTCTGTAAATTGCAGAAAGAGTCATTACTGGGCAAATTGTGGATGCTATCAAAAGCACTTCTCGCTAATATCAAAGACGGAAACAATACTAATTTCATGAACTTTAATCATACTTTGACTTAGGAATGGGGTCCATTCCCATCATAGTATTAGAAACCAAAAAGACTTGGAGAAATTAATAAAAAAGGAGAGAAGCCCAATAAGGAAAATAAAAAAAAAAAACTTGTTTTTACTTATACAGTAAGATGACTTTGCTTACTTGACAATTAATTTCCTTCCTAGTATCCAACTTTTTCAGTGTCAAGTAGTCATGCTATAGACCTTTTCATGCATATAGTATAACCTGTTCCCATCCTTGTAAACTGAGCAGCTAAATGCAATAATATATAGTATTTATTATCCAAATATGGCAGTAAAGTTAGAGACTTCAGGTACCAACACATCTGAACTATGACCCTTGACCCTACCCTCATCTCTACACCTGCACTTTCTTAAAATGTTGAATAAGTCATGCTCTTTAGCTTCCCCTTACTGTCTTCCACAGAATATTCTCCACTCATGATATCATCATCTAATTAATTCTTCTGACAGTTGGTGAGAGCTCTATGAGCATGTTTATATAGCCAACAGCTTTTCTAAGTTTATCCAAGCATGCATAGTTCAAAGGGATGTGATCCTGGTGAGAGAAACTACTTGGCGTTATTTGTGAGTAGTGTAGTAGTATGTGCTGCTCATTGGTAGAGAAATGCATCTTCATTGCCTGGAGTTAATCACACTATAGATGCAAAACTTAAGTCGCCCACTCAGTTATGTTACAGTGATGTATCTTCTCACAATAGCATGCCTATTTGTGAAAAGTGTAGTATAGATTCTGTTATGAAATCAGCAGACTAATAATGCTCGTCTGATCATGAAGAAAGATTTTATATCACGCCTGCAAAATGCACTCATGCAAAATGAATAACCTGTTTATCTGCTTTTTGCCACTGACACGTATGTTTATTGTATTTTTTTGTAACATTTAATGTTTTCATTCAAGTTATGTGAACATAACATTGTTTTCATGTGTGTTATGTGAAATTGTAACAGCAATGTCTTTGAATTATTACTATAAAGTTCTTGCAGTATCTTAAAAGAGTTTTTTTTTTTAAGAATGCACAGGTAAAGGGTATTTGTTATTTCTATTTGTCATCAATGAAGTAGAAATAGATAATTTAGCAATTATCCACAACTGTGCGTGGGTATGTCAGGATTTATCCATGATGTGTAATTTCATCAAGTAATTAAACAGATCTAAATGTGGGTAAAGCCTGATATGCCCACAAATAGGAGTTGATTATTTCTATTATGAATTAACATAATTTAATAAAGAAATTGTTTACCTTTCTCAAATACGTTGATTGTATAATAGGATTTTAGTGTTCTACCACCTTTCTCAGTCAAAACGGATGTATTGCATATACATATGGTACCTATATCGGCACCCTTACACAGTACATCAGTTCAGTATTGAAGCAGAGATCTCTCTCTGTGGTTTGTCTCTCTGTCTATCTCGCTCTATCTCTTTTTTAAGTGTGACATTTTATAAAAGAAAAATATGAAAGACAGAGCAGAAATAATAGGAAAATGAGGTACATTAAGCAAGTCTCCAGACAGTTGACAGGTATGATTATCGTACTGCTGGTAGTCATACCTCTCAAATGGGTAGAGGTTTTAAATTGTCCTAGATTTTCCTCATATCTTGCCCTAAAATATGTCAGAACAGTTGCTTCATTTGTTAACATGAGGTTTGGTCACTCAAGAAAATCTCAAGAAAATATCAGTAGCTGGACTTTGTTCTTTCGGGTTCTGCTCAATTTCCAGTCAGCATTCTTGTTTTGGACTTCTAATTTCCATTTATTGTATAGTTTATGTTAAGTATCTGCATTATTATATTAACTCAGCTGTTTACCCTGTTTTGGTTTTCTCATCCTCGGCTGAGTCTGAAAATGGCCCACTGAGATTAGTGCCAGTGTTTTTTACCTCAGTTAACAAATTCATCCATATACACGCATACTCCCTGGGATTCAAAAAGAACTCCACTGTGCATATTAAGGCCTGCAGCCAAAAGGGACTTTTTCTATGATAGTGGAAAATGTGACTCAAGGACATGTTAGCCACAATGACGAAAGACTTCAAAACTGGCTAATTTACATGTTGCAGGTAATTAGCTTGAGTGCTTATCAGCCCTTTCTTGTGGTAAACAGCTTTCACAGCCAGTGCATTGCATTGGTACAGACACCTTCCTCATCCACTGTCACACACACATGTATGTGCACACTAAATACAGACACACACACACACACACACACACACACACACACACACACACACACACACACA